>NC_048424.1:19923824-19947949 GCF_013103735.1 Etheostoma cragini
ATATATATAGAGCAGATATTATGTTTCCACTGTTTTTATGTTGTGTGTGTGATTAGCTTTTGCCACGAATCTTTGCTAAATTTCCGACTTTGTTCTCCTTTCCAGGTCGAAGCTGCAGAGAGATCAGGACAGGGACATTAGCGAGCTCATCGCTCTGGGCGTGCCCAACCCTCGTTCTGCCAGTGAGGCCCAGTATGACCAGCGACTCTTCAATCAGAGCAAGGTTGGAACATATGCCTACTTAATGACACCAATATAGACTTAGATGATTTGTGATGGCTGGACAAAAATACCAACATGTACAAGACTGAATAACCAGTATGTTATTATGTAAGGTAAGAGAGACAGAGTTACCTGGAGTGGAGTTAAGGTCCCTCAAATATCTGTTCCCATCTGAGAAAAAAGGTTGCGTTTCACCATCAACATTGACCCAAAGTGGCAGTCTCCCGTAGTTTGTGTTTTTGGGGACAGGAGGAAAGCCTCAGTTGCAGAACAATCTTGAGAGATGACGGTCTTTTCATAATATCTAGCTGAGTAATTTGACTCCCAAATCCAAGAGAGAATCCACAAAGACAATTCTTTTTTTCTTGATTATGAAGGGAAGCTAAAGCCAATTAGGAACTCATCTCAAAAGATTTAGATATGCCCTTGTTGTAAATATATTACTTCTTTTCCTGAAAGTCACTCTGCTTTCTCCCCGTCTCTTCCAGGGTATGGATAGTGGTTTTGCCGGTGGTGAGGATGAGACGTACAACGTGTACGACCAGCCGTTCCGCGGCAGCAGAGACATGGCTTCAAACATCTACCGGCCCAGCAAGAATATAGAGAAGGACACCTACACAGATGACTTTGACACACTCATGCACAACAACAGGTACTTTACATTATTTACTAACTTTATTACCACTTCAACAAAAAAATGCAACACATTTATTCGACTAATTTGGCTGCTCAAGTATTGACATTATCACACTGCTGCAAGTACAAATAAAACACAGCTGATCAGAGGAAGGACTTATTTGAATCACTAGTTCATATAAAAGCAAAATGGTTTACATCTATAACACATGAACAAGTGGAGGATTAGATTAATTGTATGGTGGACATTGTCGTCTTGGTGGCATCTGTCTTAATTTTACAAAGCGCAGCTCAGGAATAAGCAATGAAAAGTTTTTGCTCACCGTTATGTCATTTTTGAGAAACCTTGTGCATAATTGCATATTAATGGAAGGGATGTGACGTGAACCATTATAACATTTGGATTTAGTTTTAAGTGTAATTAAGGTTAATGCCTATGTAGATGCTATAGCTGGGTTTTCCCTACATATTTGATCATCTGAATTCATTTCCGATACATGTTAATAAGGAAAGACGTTTTTCTTCAACTTTGATGTAATGATTCGCTTAACTGGCTATGTTTTGATGGTGATTGTCTCAGGACATCAGTCAAATGAAGACTCTTCCATAAGAGAGGACTGTTGATTAGAAAAAAGAAAAACTATTGGTCTGGAATATGGCTTTTATTTTAAATTAATTTTTTTAATCAAATTAAGGACTAACATGACTGCTAATGTGGTCACCTTCTCATTCATAATCCTAAGAAAAAGAAAAGCTTGACTCATTTTTAGGTCATTCTGGCTTTATTTTGAGGCACGAGGCAAGCAGGCACATGATGTCCCAGCAGGAGCTCTTGTCCTCGGGGCAGCAGCGCCACACTCTACTAACCGAGCATAGCCTGTCCCATATGTTTAGTCACCAGCTTGTCCTTGTCCTCTAGGAATGTTTGCCTGGCTGCAGGGAGTTACACTGTTGTGCAAAACATTGAAAATCTTTGATTTAAGCAAATTCCAAGAGACATACAAACATATGTTCTATGGCTTTGGTGCACACTGTAATGATCTTTTCTTTTCTTTTCCTTGCAACAAACAGGTTTGTTCCAGACAAAGAGTTCTCGGGTGCCGACCACGGACAGAGGCGGGAAGGTCCAGTCCAGTTTGAGGAGGATCCCTTCGGACTGGACAAGTTCTTGGAGGAGGCCAAGCAGCACGGCGGCTCCAAGAGGCCGTCCACCAGCAGCCGCTCAAAGGACGACTACCACGACAAGAAGCGCAGGAAGGAGTGAGAGCAGCCGGGCACAGACTCGACGTTGGGCAGCCGCTAGCTTGTTCCGGGATGGGGAGGTAGTCTGCACCCTCTCAAAGGCTGAGAGGTGTTTTAATATACTAAAGTCTCTATCAGGAATGATCTGTCAAGTTTTCTTTTAGTTTGAGAGAAGGTGATAGATGTCTTTTTTCCTCCTTTTTTATTTGCGGTTTACTCGGCTCAATTCAGAATATGCTGAGCATTCAGTGTCATGCTGAATATGACGTGAGTAAACCCGTTACATATATAGCACAGGTGGTTCTAAACAACTAGCTGTTGTATGTGTCAGATCAGCCTCTGTATCTGAGAAATATCTGTTATTTCTAAGTCATTTCAAATGTGGACAGTGATAATTCGGCTCTGGAAATGTGTAGATTTTAGTTTTTTTTCTCTTTTTTTTACATAAACAGAGTAAACTCAACAAAATCTCAGCAGGACCTGTTCATATTTACCTTTTTCTCATTTCTTCCTACATCCCTCTGTTTGAGTTTTTGTCAACTGTGTTTATTTAAAGCCCCGGTGTATTTTTGAGCACAGTTAAAGCTCTTCTTTGATGGCGGATATGTACAGCTATATAAGCCTATCTGTAAGATGTGAAGCAAACCAGGTTATAATTATTGTACTATACAACCAATGGAATAAATTTCATATAATCGTGTGTAATTTGGAAACCCCTGGGATTCTTATTGAGTAAACAATTTTGTATTTACAAAGTTGGTATTGAGATTCATTGTGTTCTCCTTGTTAGCTTTTTTCAGTCCAGTTTAGAGCTGCTTAATCTAAAACTCCATTAGTTGTGTAATTATATTTTTCTCGTAGTAGATTTCCCTTTATTTGAATCACATTTTAAGTAATGCACACCATTTATGTAGATGATTAAATGCCCCAAATGTATTTAGAGAAGCCATCTATTATAAAGTGTGATTACTGACATTTTTCGCCAGAAATGGGCTCTGCGATTTATGCGATGATTAGAACAAAACTGGTTACATTAATTACAATTAATTATGATTCATGCTGTCTGACAGTTTTATTTTCCCGGGCTTCGGAAAATAATCAGCGTGGCATTACACGGCCCAGCAGGCTCCTAAAGCTGCACAGTGCCATCTTTCACTCATGCCTGAATAGGGCTCATACAGTTATATGCACATGATTTATCTTTTCCTCGATGGGCAGTGTTTGGCGTTATGGCATCCTGTATTAGTGCACTGTTCTGGAATTGCGGGATGTTTTATTGCTGGTCTTGTACCTGCATCAGAAAAATTATAGCCAAAGAACTGAGAAATAACACATTGAGGAGCTTGAAACCAGAAATAATCCAAGCCAAATAAAATGAATTACATTGGGATATATCCAAAAGGGAGCACCACATTTTCTGCATGTACTAAACTTGGCTATGTTCATTACAATTATAAAACCACATTTGCTGGCCATAATCTCAATGGAATTGCAATGAAGAGTGAAGTGGTAATTAACTCCTAAAGTATCCTAAGTATTTAATGAAATAAAAATAGTTTTTTCTTTTCTTCAAAATGTAATTTTTGAAATTGACCTTTTGTCTCTCAGTCACATTTTACAGCTAAAAACATCAAGCTGTCAGTCCTGGTTGTAACGCTCGCATTGCCCGAGGTCTGGCGAGTCCACAAAGCATTCTGGGACGGGGGAGAAACTTGCTCTGGATTTTTGGCATTTCTTGCTAAGCCCCGCAGGAGCAACAATGTCTCTGCAAAATAGCCCCGGGAAGGAACTTGTTTAGCTGGAACAAGTGTACGTTGAAAAATTGTTTTAGTCGTGCAACAGAAACCTCAGATTGGACAGATAGTCTAGCTTACCCTGCGAAGATCTGAGGACCAGGTAACCATAGTCCTCAGAAATCCACAAGTTTAATTAGTCAACACAAAGAAAGCGGAAGGTAATTAACATCCAGCCGAAATGAAAGACATCTGGTGTAATTTCCGGCGCTCCCTGAACAATCCCAGAAGTGGAACGCCGTGGATGTAGACTATTGTAATGCAAAGAATGGCGGTCTTAATATTAAAAGACCCTGATTTTGAAATGACTTATTAAAACGGCCTTTGCGCTGATACTCAATGGAATAGAGAGAATGGAAGAGGACAAGCAATCTTGTACTGCACTTGTGCCAACCCATTGATGCTTCCTCCTCAAAATGCCTGGGATCGCCATCTGAACAGCATTCCAATCCATCGTGGGCATGGCGGACCACTATATGGAGAGATTGTAGGTTTACGTCACTGAGATAAGAGACGACACAGCTCTCACTGCCTGCTCTCCAGCGTCCCTCTGCCGACTGAGAAACCAGGACAACGCACATTAAACCCTCGCTCAGTTACAGAAAAGTGGCTCGGATGTGATTTATAGATGACCCCTACTCACATGGAGAGGAGCGGACGTGCTCAAAAGTCTTCGGATTCCTTCCATTCCTACCCAGAGGTCTTCCCACTTTGGTTTCTGCATAGACGTATATGCATATCTGTTCCAAACCAGTTATAATTCCCACCAGTCATCTGTATCGTCCCTGAAAAAGCCTTATCGGTTTACACCTACATTTTAAAATACTTCATATGTCATCTGCTTTGTAACAATGACGTGAAAGCGGAACATGATCAAACGTGTGCCCTCCTACCCCTGAGCATAAATAAATGTTAAATGGATGGATGGAAAATGACTGCCACAAGCGTGAGGTGATTTAAGGATGGCAGGGGTCTATTGTGAGAGCCTGGTATGAGTGTCAGTGTGAAGAAATGCATCCGACATACCAGCTCAGCGTAACTGACTCATGAGGGGAATATAATGACTGTTGTATGTGGTTTTTGGAGACGCATTTATGAACATTATAAAATTCTTTGAAATAGACACAATCTATAAAAAAAATAAAAATACAAAAGTCAACAATTGTCTTCTGTTTCAGCTTGGTTCCTATTGCAAAGCAACAGAAAAAAATAGTGTGCTCCCTCCGCACCCGCCGCCTGCATTTGTGCTCGGACCATTGTTGAAGTGTTGAGGACAGCTTGATAATAGGTCTCCACCGGTCTCTACTCAGCGCTCGTCTGCCTTTATGAATGCACAGAGGAAGATAAATGAGATTCTTATTCAGGAAATGGTTCCCTGGCATTGCTTTTGTGTGCCGTTGGATGTAAACGGTGAGCATATTGTGTTGGGCCATAATGGAATCCTCCCAGGCCAGGATGGATTGCTTCTTATCTTTGCTTCACAAGGTAACAAACCCAGAAATAATAAACAATATTGAGTTGTTGCAGCGCAGCTTTCCGCTCTTTGGACTTGACGAGGATAGCTTCATTTGTTTTGTGATGCCATTTGTGATATTTCTCCCTCCTCCGTCCCCTCATTGGCAGCAAAGCAATACGTTTGGTAATAAATATCCCCACTGCTGCTGTTGACCCATCGAAGGCGGTGGCCAGAGAAAGATGTTATCACCCCCTCAGTGACATTTGCTCTTTTTTTCCAGTATTGAAGGCTGCCGCAAAAACACAGGCAGCGTTTTGTTTTGTTGAAGAAACACACCCACATCCATGGAAAACAATAGTTCTATCTGCTCTGCTCATCTTTTACATGGACAGATGAGCCACTCTCTGAATAAAAAATCACAATATAGGCAGAAAAGTTCATGTTAAAGCACACCTCACTACGCCTTAAAGTCAGAACTAAACAGGGAGAAGCAGCGGTTTTATGCTCCACATATCTGGAACAACCCCCCAGCTCCACTACAACTCTTAGTTCTTTTAAATAAAGGCTAAAGGCTTTTCTTTTTCATGTTGCCTTACTTTAAATAACTGTTAATTTCTTATACTGAAGTTGAGGTGTTGAAACTGTGTGACAATCTACTTGTATAGAGCAACAGCTTATACACTGACCCATACTGGGAGCCTAAAATCTCCTACTTTATCTGCTGTTATATTTTAAATTGTTTTTAACTGCGCTTGAATGGTTAATTTCTTATACTGCACTGTAACCTTTATTTTCGTATTTAACTGCTCTTTAATGTTATGTAAAGCACTTTGAATTGCCCTGTTGCTAAAATGTACTATACACATAAAGCTGCCTTGCCTTGCCTGAATAGTGATGTTTTACCATAGGCATAATGGTGCATTCATGCGTCCTGGGAATATCAGGGACCGCCTCCGTGATGACGCTGTTTTTCCAACTGCCGGCGTTCACATGGTCGGGATGCATGTTCTTCTTCTGTTATTTTGGCGTTTGGCATAACAACTTGTTGCATAACTGCCCCCAAACTGTGGGCGTCGCTTAGAGAATCAGGTGTGTTAAAACATGGACGCCACAATAAAAAAAAACAGACAGTTGTGTGTTTGTGTAACCTGCAGGACAACGAAGAGGAAAGAACACAGATAAGGTTTTATACATAGGCCAATTGATGAATAATTTGAAACACGTCTGTGTATGTTTCGTGGCAGAGGCTTTCACCACAATAAAAAGTTTACTGTCGTTGAAATATTTTCGGTGAACCAAAGTCGCCTACGTCAAACGTCAGTTGTCAACAACGCGTCACCATCTGAGAAATTCAGCGAAATCCAGCCCCAGATTTCCACCTTTGATTCCCACAGGAAATGATGTTAATAATTATACTGTTTTCACTGGGATTTCTTTTTTCAAATGTCCATGAACGCACGGTAAGTTTCTGTTGTGACATCATTAAATGGGGTGTGGCCTTTTTATTCTTTTAACAGTAATGTAAGCTTGACTTAAAGCTGCACTAATCACTTTTTATCTTTTTTTTTTAGCAACAATGGATCACATGACTACATGAAATCTGGAGGGGTCGCTTGTGGTGATGAACCCACAGAGAATCATCCCCCGACTGCACCTTCCTCCTGCTCTAGGGAGCATTTTAGCTCACTGGTATGGTTTCACGGCTCATATCTTTTTCTTGTTATGGTTCGGAGTCTGCGCTCTTCTGAACCCTTTTCCAGCAGTGGCAAAGACCTCTGATACACCTACTACACTCGTCTTGTCCAGCTTCAAATAGCAGACATCAAAAGTTAGCAACTTAATAAACGGGATGCAGAAAGGCCGTAGACAATAGACGCAGCCAAGCTATAATCTCTGTAAAGTTTCCTGAGATCACACCTGTTGGGATTTGACACTGTGAATACAATTGAATTGAATTATATAGTAAACATAGAGAGGCATGTGGCAGCTATAGAGGCAGACATAGTTTTGTCTAACCCAAAGCACAAGGAGAGTGAAAATATTCTTCAGGCAGTCAAAAATTCAAATGCAAAATAAATGCTAATGTTGCTCCATGTCAGCTAGATTCAGGCAGCTGTTTGCTAACACGTTAGCCATCGATGTTGTGTTTACATTTTGATTTTTCTGCCCTCATATTGTCCTTGGGTCAAATTTACCCGTTTTCCTATATCAATGTTGTTTTTAATTCCCTAAAATAACATGATTGATTCCACACAACGCTCTTTGACAAGTACAAATCTCTGCTTTCATGAATTTTGGGGCATCTTATTCAATTTTATAGCATTTGAAAAAAACATTGAAGTGGTTTTCAACTAGTATTGAGTAAAAGTTGACATATTCCAGATTGTGATTATCTAGTGACATATACATTCCTTTAATTTTAGTCTAAATAATTCCTAATTTTTGCTTTTCCAGCCAAAAGATTAGTTTCTTTTACCATAAATTCCAAAAATAACTGTAAAACTAAAGTTAATAAGTTAGTGTTACGTAGCGTTGAAAACGTCCAAAAAGTGACATACATGGGACAAAAAATGGGAATGAAATGAAAACTGGGACAAAAACATATGTAAAAGTATGTTAATTGATAAAAAAAGCCTCAACAAAAGTGTTGGTTTTCAATTTTGACGGGCTAAGAATTGTTTTAATCCAGCTTTTATGTCAAAACAAAAGAAAGGATTTGCTAGGATGTGCAGGATTCTATTTCAGACATGTCTCCCATGTTAGAATCTGCAGATATGCACCGTCACACCGACTCGGATTGGGAATTTAGAGTGTGAATACTGCGTTCAAAGCCAAGTCTGGAAATGAAATCTGTCAAACTGACATCTACCATTAGCAGCACCCACCTGGGCAACCTGTCTCTCTGTCATTCACTCACTTTCTTATCATTAGTTCCCCATCTGTGCATATGTGGGCTGGAATTCACACTTCATTATCCCAGCATTGTAGAGTCGGACAGAGTCTACTGCTCACTGGAAAATGGTCTGCCTGTCAATCTGTCTGTCCTGTCTGCCTTACCTGAATCCTGGAGAGCAGGAATCTGTCCTTCTCGTCAGCCGCTTCCTCTGTGGATAATCTATTATGTTGGGAAGACAAGACAGGCGTAACAATCTTTAATGGTTATGTCAGTCAGAAAGCGGCCTACCCGCTACACACCAGCGACAGGGCCCGCCCAACCATGGTGGGAGCACACACGGACTGCTCTGGGATTTGCCGTGACAGGAAGTGATCGACGCCTTAGCCAATGTCTTCATCTGAGGTAATGGCTGGGCTAGACCGTTGTGGTTTGAATGGAAACGTGGTGGTAGAGTTGGATTTACGATGATGCAAGGAAGTACCATCTATGATATGTCTACACTACTTACACTTGCTATTTGGAGTGGGAGAGCTCCTAAGAGGTTTGGAGTGTTCACGCAGACCAAGTGTGGCCAAATGCAGTGAATGACAAGTCCCCCGGATGCTCCCCGTGCACAAAAAACTGTAAAACATTGAGTGTAGGACGCTTCACACTATTCAACCTCAATGGTCGCCTCTTTGCTACAGAGCAGAAACTACAGGACCTCCAACGGTTTTTTTAACTTGTGAAAATGACAAGGATTGGAACAGCGAACACTAAACTACATATGTGTAATTTATACATATATATATATATATATATATATATATATATATATATATATGTTGTTGGGTGTCAAGGTGAAAGTCCGGCTGTAATTTACATTTAACCCTTGTGTTGTCTTCCCTTGAAAACTGAAAATCAACACTTGTGTTGAGGCTTTTTTATCAATGTTTGTAACTTTTTCTTACGTTTTTGTCCCATTTTTCATTTCATTCCCATTTTTTTGTCCAATGCGTGTCACTTTTTTCGACGTTTGCAACACTACGTAACACTAACTTATTAACTTTAGTTTCACAGTTACTTTTGGAATTTACTTTCATAAACCTCTCCTCCATTGATTGGAAATTACACTTATTTTTTTGTTAGAAAAGCAGAAATTAGGAATTATTTAGACTAAAATTAAAGGAATGGATGTTGATGGATAATCACAGACTGGAATATGTCAACTTTTACTCAATACTATTTCAAAACCACTTCAATGTTTTTTCAAATTCTGTAAAATTGAATATAACTCCCCAAAATGAATGAAAGTAGAGATTTGTACTTGCCAAAGAGCGTTGTGTGGAATCAATCATGTTATTTTGGGGAATTAAAAACAACATTGACATAGGAAACAGGTCAATTTGACCCGAGGACAACATGAGGTTTAAAAAGAAGAGGAAGAGTAATTTCTGGTCAGTGCATACTGTATACAAATGAGTACATAGTGTAAACATAGTGCACTAAATGTAAGTGTACTCACGTGTTTCCATCACAACTTACCTGTAACTTTCCATTTGCAATATCAAAAGAAGTGCCCAGAATGGCACTTAGTCCTTTCATGATTGTTAGAAACATCGATTGCAGAAATGATCTCACGTCTCATTGATTGCACTTGTTCTGTTGCTACGCTCGTTTATAGGCCTACTCGTTTATATGGTTACCTTTGTACTATTGTGATTTCATCATTTGTTATCCGCCACATTTGGACACCACTGAAGCGTGAAAAACGGCTGCTTGCCTAGACTTCCTCTCTGGCAGCCTTGGGTCTTAATAGGCTGCCGGGGGAAAAGGAGGAGAGATTGATTCTCCTGATGATTTCATTAGATGACATCAAAGCAGGAAAATTGCAACAGAGAGCGGGAATACATCTTCAGTGAATAGCAAGTCATCTGTCATTTGAATGATACTGTAAGAACATCAACAGTGACGTGTGACCGTGTACGGGGAGAGACACAGTAATTATGATGTTTTTCCCAATAGGGATATTATGTTGGTCTATTACATAAGCTAGTTTAAGTTTAACCAATTAAGAAATCAATGTGAATAGTTGCATTTACAGTATATCCATGTCAATAACAGTGTTCAGTCATCCAGGTGCAGGATAAAAGACGCTCGGGGGCCCTATTAGGCGTGCACAAAAGAACTTTAAACTGTACCCAAACTTTTTTTTGTGTAAGAAAATATAAACTATACTGCAGAAATTGTGCATATTTTCAATTCTTTAAGAGGATAAACTTGTTTTGGGACATAATTGTTGAAACAGCGTCCAATTACGCATTTACGCTGCATGGGACGACCATTCTTGCCCACAGTTACTTTGAAAAAATAGTTACTTTACAGATGAAAAGTAACAAAGTCAGATTGGATTACCTCGTGCTCTCTACCTCGCACCACCCGGTGGGACTAGATAGCTTAATAGCACTTTGTCGCCACCAGTACAGAGATCTTTAGCGGACACAAATTGAAAATAGTGACTACTTTTCCAGCAAGAATACATACATCTCTCTCCTCCCTCCATTGTTGTCTACGTTTATGCCAGCCTGGTACACATGAACTGTCCTCATGCTGAAAACGGGACTTTTCGCATGTGTGACTTCAATCCCCAAGACGCAAAAAGAAAGCAAAAATGTATATTTTTACTGAGGAAAATAGTAACGTAGTACTGAAAAAGTGGTCAGGTTGCTGGGTAGGACATCTTTTTGGGGTTTTCCGTTAACAATGCACGATTAGTGACGATTCTCTCCGACCAATCAGCAGTCTGCAGGTTTTTACGTCACCTTTCGGTGACGTCGCCTCAGCTCGCTCGGATCCCCGACTGAGGTACAAAAAGTACCGGTTAGCGGGTACCAGGGACTTTTTTTGTAAAGGAAAACCAAAATACACCAAAAGCGACCTGAGCCAATACTAGAAGGTGGAGATATACAGCTGACCACTGATTGGTCAGAGTGATATTATTGCAGTGATAATATGATTGCTTAACAACCTGGAAAGTGGTAATAACCAGCTTGCTTGTCATGGGCAGTACAATTTTGAGTACATAAATGCACACCAAGGATGTACTAATTGTAGAAAGAATGAAGGGTGACTTCATTTTGACTAGATCAGACATTCATTCAAGGACCTCTAGGAATTATGCAATTTATTTTATTGGTAAATTGTGCTAACAACCTTGGGCCCTTGGAGATGGGTGTCTGGGACTGGGGCAGTTGCCTCTTTGACCAGCTGTTTACCCAGCCTTGAGAACGTGATATGTAGCACTTGTAAAACGAGGGTAATGATGTCATCAAGATCGTCAGAGAGATTGCATCAATTCCTTGTCACTCCATCAGAACTCACAAAGCCTTTTAAACGTCTTTAGATGGTTGAGTCCAGGGTTGAGCACATATGGCTCGGTTGAGAACAAAAACCCAAGCTGCCAGCTGCTTTTAGATACCACATCAAGAACAAATACAGTTGCTCATTCGTTTTAAGTCCGATTTCCCCAGTCTCATCAGAAGGACTTCCAATCACTGTTAAAGCTCCTCGCGCTGCCTGTATCAACGAGAGCAGATCCTCTTTCCTTTTAACCCTGCCTCTGATTCTATTAAAGCTGGATCCTTATCACCTTTATCGGGTTCGGAATGGGCTGGAGCTTAACTGCCTTTGTGCACATTGGCAAGAGCTGGACAGACTAATGTTTCATTGTTCCACATTCAAGGTTGCAACCTTGAGTGGAAACAAAAGGGAAAGGCTCGGACATTGATTAGAGAATCATATCCTCAGATGCTATCATCAATGTCTTAATCATGGATGTCACACCCTATGGAACACCAAGATGCACATCAATGCCACCTGACACTGAACTATAACACCCGGCACCGGCAGAACTCGGATTGCAAGGTCTGCCGGGGCTCCTTTGTGTGACCCAACAGTGCCATCTAGGAGGTTGAAAGTAGGTTTCATCAACTGGAGTTGATGTTACCTCATGAAACAGTAAGTAAGATAAGTAAGTCAAATGTATTTATAGAGCAATTTCCACACATAAAAATCACTTAAAACATAATATTGATGAAAAGAGCATTATCTCTGTTACTAAAACATGCAATATGTTATGCACTGCTATTTCATCTTATCAGTGCCACCTTCTCAATTCTTATATCCTGAATGTGCAGTACGTGATGTTTTGTTTTTTATTGTGAAAACTCTCTTTTACGGAACAGAAGAGCTCCAGAGATTTGAAGAACTAATGGGGGGAAGGAAGGGGCGTTGTAATGCTGCCTTACACATGGAGTGTTACACAAACAATCATGCCTTATCTGAAACGCAGGCCAGCGGCAGGGACCGTACTGACAGACTCGTTTCACCACGACCTTTTTTACCAAACAGGAAAGAAAGAACAGGAAGTACAACCTGGAGGTCCACCGCAACATCCTGGCCATAACTCCAGGAAACACTCCTGTTGTTTTGCTGCATTCTTTCACACCAGAACTCAGTTCTCTTTCTCCTTACGGGAATCTAGCCATTTGCCCTGTACAGTAAAAGGAAACACAACACATTCATCATATGTGTGTGTAATGAATTCTTTACGCCCCTACTATGGAGGAAGTTGTTGACACCTGATGAGGTTCAGATAAAGGTTCATCAGTGACATGTTATGTTTGTTTTATGTTAATGGGGAGTTCAAATAGTCACATAATTCCCTCAAATAAACCTCTTTGGTTTTGGGCAAAGAGGTGAGAGACTTTTCTTAATTGCAAAGTGAACTTTAGCCATCTAAAATACTCCATAGGTGAAATGTAGCTTTGTCATTTTCCATTCCCCTTTTTCCTGTGGGAACCACCCTGGAGATAGCATTGGTCCTTGTTTTGCGTCTTCCCAGCCCAGGTGAGAAATTGCGTCACTGGAAAGGGTTTTTATTAGTTGACGCCTATATTAAGCAAAGATTATAACGGAAGATATTTCCATGGGCTAGGCTTTAGGACGTCCCACGCTGAAGCGAGAGGGTGACACCAAGCGAAGAGGATGAATAGGTTAGGAGTTCTCACACTGTTCAACATTAACGTGCCACAAACATGACAATTGGGCCTATAGACACCTTTGACCAGTTGATCCACAACTCAAATAAACTGATGGAGGACTAGTCTGTTAATTAGTACTTGGTAAAAAAGTAGTGTAACAGAGTTTGGGAAATACAGCATTTAAAAGAAAAGAAAAACAGCTACATGAGCTCAGCGGCTTCAATGTCATCTGCATTCCTGGTTGGAGTTGTGAATTGTTTCACATAGACGATCTTTGTACAGGAGTAAACGTATTGGCCAATGAAACTGCTTAGGGGCGTGGATTTCTGGAGGGCTCGTGCGTCCACACTGCAGAGTGGGCGTTTAATAAACCGTCCTGTCCCACTCTAGCTCATACATGACTTCCCAATACATAAGTTGGGTTACTCCAAATCGTGAAATTTACAGTCGCGCTCGGCCGGCAAAAATGACAGAAAGCTCCTCGAACAAGCTGCTAAACGGAGACTCCTGTCACCGGACCTCAAACGGTAAAAAATCGAGTAAAAATGGCTTCGTGAAGAGTCACGGGCTGTGTCAACAGCCACAGAAGTATCGTCGCCCCAGGGAGAAGGTAAGGCCCAACCGTCAACTGCTCGATAGTGGAGGACCATAAACAAGCATTAAGTGTTCAGTTGTTGAATGTAGTAGCTAGACTAGTTTGAATTAACAAAATAAGGTGAGCTCATGTGTTGTTAATTTCTTTTTTTCCCGTGTATAATTTGCGGCTGAAAAATCTTCTTTTGGAGTATGTTTTTTTTTTCTGAAGTGAGAGCTGCGGCAGTCGAACGTCACCTGACATGTACACAGTATTACATTAGCTAGCTACTTTGGTTATATGACGTTAGTTTAGCTAAATAACGGCCTATGCCAAGCATGATGTCCTAGCCTTGCAGTATGTCCCAGTGCGGCAAATTTCAAGCTAGCTACCCGGAAATACATTAAACTTATTTTTGAATCACTAGCTAGGCATTCGTAGTACTACTTTATATTATTAAAAATGTGGTTTTAAATCACAACAGTAGCTTGTAACCGGTAACGTTAGTATAGCCTATGCTATGAAAGCTGCACTTGTGTTCGCGTTTTAAACTTCATGTCTAGTGGCAACGTTACATGCCACCTGATCATGGGGGAGGGATTGTAGTGGTGTCTTGTTTTGGGTAACACTACACGTGTGTGTGCTAAGTAAGACTGGTCTCTCTTTACACTGACTCCAATGTGAAGAAGCCCAGGACGTTGTTGTTGTTGTCATTGTCATTATTACTAGATAGCTGCCCTCCTGGGAAAGGGGGGGGGGGGGGGGGGGGGGGGGGGGGGGGGGGGGGCAGTCAGAGCAAGCCTGCTTCCATATGACAACTTAGGGGGAGAGGAATGTATTCAGGCTATGAAGGGTGTGGTCCCTCCTGGGATGGAAAGAAAAGCACAGACAACACTGTGTGTGTGTGTGTGTGTGTGTGTGTCTGTGTCTAACACACACACACACACACACAGGCACATGCCTTTGTTCTGTTTTCAGTTGTTTAAACCACAGAAGATGTCTCAACGCAGTCAAGGAATCAAACATAAAATCCCAGGCTTGCAACAACATAAAGCTGCAGGGCTGCTCATCTTAACAAATAGTGGATTTACACAATTTGCGCCAGATGCATTGCCTGTCACTCCAATTGCATCCTTGTGCATTAAATGTCTCCATCCTGCCAGAAGTGAGGCAGAGCTGCAGGTCATTTCATCCCTGATGTCCGACGTTTGTTTGATTTGTTTTTGGAGCTACAGCCAGTAGTTTGATATTTCTTTCCTATGATGTCAAACAGTGTACCTGCAGTTTTGGCTAAATCATTCCTTCAAACTGATTGGCCTCTGTCTATTTATTTGTTAACAAGTACAGTACTAAAACCACTTTATAGTAGGCCTGAGTCGCAATCACAGACCAATGATAAATGTCATCCTGGGTCTGTATCTGAAAATGTATTTTTCTTTATTGAGCTAGCCATAATCCCCATATTAAGAATATATGAATGTGTTTAGAAGCAGGTTAATTATGAGCAGGTTGGAATAACTGATCTCAGTGAGCTCATTAATCGAAAGCCACTTTCAGCTAGAATGGAGATTTCAATAATAACTCACAAAAAATGAGCTGCGAACTGAATAGGCAAGTAGTGGAGAAAGGATTTACTTATATACTCTGTTTTAGGTCTGATGTGAAACATACACCACATGCAAGCATAGCTTATTGTCTACACAGTGTAACACGATCATCATCTTTTGAGCTGCGGAGCAAGCATGCAAACGAGATTTCCACAGAGTTTGTTTGGCTGCTCTTCTGGGGACAGTTGCTGTGCTGTCCTGCCATAAACAGATGGTACAAGTCTACCTTTCAGCAGTCCCTATTTGTCCACAGGTATAAAAAAAAAAAACGAAGCTAAAAGGACTTCCTTTCAACTGTGTTTAGCTGCTGCGGTTGGCATCAGAACGCAACAGTCTCTTTAAACGGTGTATTTGGATGTTAATGGGTTTTGGTGCTTACTGTTTGACAGTTCACATACAATGGCTTCTGGTCTTTCAATGCACTTTATTAACCTTTGAGAGAGGGAGCTGTTTGACTGGTTTTCCACACACACACACACACACACACACACACACACACACACACACACACACACACACACACACACACAGTGCAGCGCTCTCCTGTTTCCTGGCTCAGAGGTATTTCTTGGAGAAGCATGACTGGTCACTTGAGGCATGGTTGCTAAGCTGCAGGGCAGAGCTTGTCACGGGTGAACGCCTTCATTTGTTTAACGTTTGTTTTGTAGTAAGCCAGTCCACAGTCTAGCTCGAAACGATGCTAGTATTTTAGTTTTTGTGGAAGTCCTCCGATGTGTGACCACATTTATATGGGCCCCGTAATCCAAGGTCAATATTGCTATTCATAAAACTAAATGAATTAGAACCCAGGATTGATGGCTTTTTTACTGCTCACTGGTCCATGGGGGCCTGGGGCATGGTTTGGTCCTGGTCTCCATGAATAAATGCACTTTTTGTTGCCTTTATTGGGTTTCTAACTCTTTCCAAAAAACATTTTTTTTCAAATCTGCCCTGCTGTCGTCTAGTGTGTGTCCAGCTTACACTGGATACGGCTGCTATGCTTTCCATCTCGCTTCATTGGGCTGCCTGGTGAAGCAGACTTAATGAGTAAACTGCCTCTATGCCTGGCTAAATCATTACCTTTTTATAGAGGAGACGCCACCACCCGGAAAGTTTTTGCAAACAACATTAAGTGGTATAACTTAGTTCATAGTATCACCCTGAAATCTGTGCCTTGGCCTTAAATATGTTTGGGGGAAAAGGTCTTTGGTTTTACCTCTTTTTGTTTTTAAAATTGAATTGTAGTTGCGACTTCAAGTGAATAACAAACTATTTCACTTTATTGTCCCCTAGAACCAAAATGTCACACACAACTCGAGCCTGTACAAGAAGCCCTTTGCAGAATCATTTGAGGAGACTCCTCTACTGGTGGCCGTGCTCACCTACATGGGCTACGGCATCCTCACCATCTTCGGCTACCTCCGAGACTTCCTTCGCCACTGGAGCATCGAGAAGTGCCACGTGGCTCGGGAGAAAGAGGAGCAGAAAGTAAAGCATTTTTTTTCCCCTTTACGTTAAAGACCCATTTGAATGCAAAGGCTGATTGGGACAACCGATAGAATATGAAACCATTCAGGGTTAATTCATTGAAAGAAAAGTTCAAGCCTTCACTTCAGTCCTAATTCAAGAAAAGCACTGAGGTACAAGTCACCTCCTGCTACATTAGCTGTCTTTCACACTGTCACACCTTTTTATATCTGGTTCAACAGCTTTCATTGACTGTTGTTCTCGTCTGCGACAGAACAAAGATAGCAAAGATACTTTTGGAATATAATGAACTGCCAAAAGATACCATCAAGAAATCATTTGCACTGTCCTATTTCCCCCTGCAGGATTTCGTCCCCCTCTATCAGGACTTTGAGAATTTTTACACTAGGAACTTGTACATGAGGATTCGAGACAACTGGAACAGGCCCATCTGTAGTGTCCCAGGTGCAAAGATGGACCTGGTGGAGAGAGTTTCCCACGACTATAACTGGACCTTTGAGTAAGTTACTGCATTGTGGTGTGGTTGTTCTGTGTCTGCATGTGCGTTGGGGTCATTTATAATGAAGGCGTTGTCAGTGACGGTCATTATCCCCCCACGTGCGTGCGTGTGTGTGTCTCACCAATCCTTAGCTCCACAGGAAGTTCACTGAATTGCCCTTTAAGGCACTGACCTCTTATTTCTGATAATAAGCGTGACATAAGCCATGACTCAGATGGTGATGTTGAAAGCTTGAGTATCTGTCACATGGTACTGAACAGAAAAGTAATAAAATATTAATACATTTAATTTGGAATGCACTTTATATTTACACAAATCCCAAAGTGCTACATAATAAAACAGGTAAGTGCCAAAAAAAAGAAACACATGGAGAGCATGAAATAAAATAAACAAAAACAATAAGAAAAAGGGCAAGAGTTAAGTCAAAGATCTTCTAAAAAGGTGGGTTTTAAGACCACGTTTAAAAGCATCCACAGTCTGTGGTATCCTCAAGTGGTCAGGAAGAGCATTCCACAGCGAGCGGCTGAACCATATATAATACTATATAGCACTATATATACTAACACCAAGAAGCCCTAAGCACACAGTTGTCTACAAATGACACAGTTTGTTATAAATGCAATCCAATATCAATACAATCGAGACGGCACAGAATTATTTTTGTTCCATTACCTTCATTTTTATTCCTTGTTATTACCTTAGTGAAATGGCAAATGTTGTCACTTCGTGTTTTACAAGAACTGCTTGAGTTCCGCGACGTTTTAAGAGAAACAAAATAAATACAAAAATATACACAAACCACCCTGATAAGCGCGAAAGGTCGCATCACATTTGATTATTTCTTCTTATCGTTATGTACAGTATAATGTGTGCCAGCTGAATGCTCCTTTGTATAACTGCCACCGTTATCATGCACTGTGATAATTTAGAATAACATTGAGCAGGAAACGGTTGCCAGGCAAGATAATTATTTTTTAAAGATTTTTTTGGGGGCATTTTCAGCCTTTTATTGTGATAGAACAGCAGAAGACATGAAAGGGAAGAGAGAGGGGGAATGACATGCAGCAAAGGGTCGGAGTCGAACCCAGGCCTGCTGCTTCGAGGAGTAACCCTCCATATATGGGCGTCAGCTCTACCAACTGAGCTATCTGGGGGCCCTGTTGAAGATAATTCTTTCTATTAACCCAAAGTGAGGGTCTCAATTCTCTGTCTCAGACTCCCTCTGTCTCTCTCTCAGGCACACAGGCAAAGTGGTGAAGGACGTCATCAATATGGGCTCGTACAACTACCTCGGCTTTGCTGAGAACACCGGGGTTTGCGCCGATGCTGCTATTGAGGCCACAGAAAAGTATGGCGTAGGAGTGGGCAGCACTCGCTGTGAGATCGGTAAGGGTCAACAAAAGTTAGAAGCTTTTATGATGTGTCATCATCTATAGGTGCTCTTTTTATTATAAAAATGAGTCAATTCATCATTAAATGGACCCCAGCTGGTACTTTAACAGCTGCTCCCTCTTTTGTCCGTTGCTCTTTCAGCACACAACAGAGGCTACAGGCTTAGGTGGTTTTGAAGGACTAAAAGGTAGAGTTTTGTAATATAGCTAACCGTTGTGAAAGCTGTGAAGCTCGAGTCTGTTTTAGTTCAGCCCCTAGGTTCCCTTTTGATGTTGGCAGCTACCGATTAGTTTGTCACACTAAATCTTGTTATCTTTTTCTCAAAAGAAAAGCTGAGGTTTGAGTTGTATTTTGCTTAAAATGCCACTGGGGAGTTTTCTTTTAAACAAACAAAATGGGTTTAATGCAGTCAGTGTTCTACACCCAACCATTTTGTGTGTATCCTTGGAGTACACCAAATGTGTTGAGTGCATTTCCTTCCTAATAAAAAAGTATTTAAAATTCAGTATTGTTTACATCCATGCTTGCTAGCTTGTAGTCCTTTCTTACCTGCCACATCTTGGCGTGTTACCGCCACCTGTCGGTATCAGTAGAATAGTTTCACATTGTTAGGACTTTGTATCGTGTCATTCGATACCCAAGTGTGCGCATGAGCAGACAAAACAGGGACCCACTCCTAGAATAACAGCTCCATTTTGCTATTAGAGGTCAAAAACTCAACTGAGAACCTTTTAAGGAAGGTGGACCTGAACTTTGTTTGAGAAAACAAGAGTGACTTAAACACGTCTCCCTTAAGACAACTCTACAAGTTACAGTAAACTAATGGGAAGTTGTAGTCAAACTGAGATTATGTCATTTCAAAAGGGAACCTGGACATCCACCAGGAGCTGGAGCAGTTGGTTGCCAGGTTCCTGGGCGTTGAGTCATCCATGGCTTTTGGCATGGGCTTCGCAACCAACTCCATGAACATTCCTGCTCTCACCGGGAAGGTATGGAATTCCATTCACTTCCTTTTGTTTTGTTTTTTTGCTCTCCCTCGAACACCCTGCCCCTTTTTGATTTGATTACTTTTGAATTTGATTACTTTTATTGATTTAGTTTTCCATGTGTAATAGTTAGCTTGGCCCCTGTACACATACTAATTGTATGCAAGTGCCATTAACAGTTTTAGTGTTGAAAGAAAAACACTGTTTCCTGTGCAAAGTGAAAAAACCAGCAACGTTTTCAGATGTTTGGCCAAGTTTGAAGAGGTCAGTCTGTTCCACAACACACTAGTTTCCATCCAAAGCTTTCAAAACAGCTCGAGTGCAGGGGAGATTAATATTTGACACGTCCCAGCCCCTGTTGTTCTAACCCCAACAAATCACACATACCACTCCTCTCTGCGTCATCACTTGCCAACCAGTTTTGCTGGAACAGGAAGTAGAAATCTGAGCTCACATGCGCTTTCACCTTGTGAAAATGGGAGTGGAAAAGCAGATATGCAGATACGCAAAGAAAAAGAGAGAGAGGAACTAAACCATAAAACAGTAAAGATTTGCATCACTGCCCTTGTCACCAGAGTTCGTACATTCTTAACTGTCACTGTTCAGCCAGCTCACAACCTTATGCCTTGGCCTGATTGTGTGTTGTGTAGCAACAGTGAAACTGATGTGACCGGTCTGCATGTTTGGGTTTGTTGGCTTTATATTGACCATAAGCAATATTTTTGATGTAATTAACAGTTGACCTGGAAATATAGTATATTGGTTATGATCTGTGCATGTGATGATTCAATTCAATTGTATTTATACTATCAACTTATAACAACAAGAGTTCTCTCAAGACACTTTATATTAGAGACACTGATACAGACATAGAGAAATATGATTCACAAGAATTATAGCAGTTGATATTATGAACAGTGCCAGTTATAGTAACAATAAAGTTAATCGCAGTGCGACTAGAAATAATAGTTGTGGCAGTTAAGGGCATATGACTTTTTCCAGATTTCCTGAGGCCACAAAATCACGTTTGGACACCATTGTGGTGGTATGTATCTATTAATGGCAACATGTACGAGAGAGTATTAAAAATTCATGTGAAGAGCCTAACCCGAACAAGCCTGGAGCATTGGCCACACTGCAGGCATGTTCCCGAGACTTCAGTTCAGTATTCACAGAAGAATATTTCAAGTCTGGGCTAGAAAGTCATTGCTTAACACTTAAACACTCCAAGCGTGTGAAATCCTGGGGAATTATCATTATGTAAGCAAAGCTCTAAAGAGGGTTGAACTTGAAAAAATCTTTCCAAATAGTGTGTGCGTTTCCTGGCTAATTAGGGATTGCTGCACACCTCCTAATTTAGATAGAAATCACCAGCTAGGAAAACCAAAACTCCTCAACATCAGCTGTTTTTCTTCTTCTTCATCATCTTTTTCTCCTTGTTCTCAGGGTTGTCTTATTCTGAGTGACGAGCTGAATCACGCATCACTGGTGCTGGGTGCCCGTCTGTCCGGCTCCGCAATTCGGGTCTTCAAACACAACAGTGGGTGACCTCCAATAATGAGCACACTACCTAAAAAAACAGTTGGATAGAATTCTGATCTACAGCACACCCAATGTCTGCAGTAACATAGAACACGTTTAAAAGGATTAAAGTGGCTATAGTGGATCTTCCAACACTACGAAACAGGATTTAGCTATATTCTGCCTACCAAACAGCATGTTGCATCAATCAAGGCAGGTTTTTATTACAACACTTGTTCTCATACTTCTGCATTTCCACACCTACTGTAACTGCCGCTTTGTCTTTCTCTTTCGTACTGTATTGTACTGTATAGCACCGTTGTAGGTGTGGTGTGAAGTTTATTTGTTTTTTGGTTCAGGTTTAACATTCACAGACGCACATGTACACACACACACACACACACACACACACACAGTCACCTGAGATCCTGACTTACTAGTTATCAAAGGTCACATTCAACAACCAGGAACCATGAAGGTTTACTGCTAAGAAAACGCTCTCACTGCTTCCCAGGCTTGTGATCATAAAATATTGACACTCGTCCATTAATTGAAGAAAGCGCTCCTATTACTTTGGGGTAATAAAAGCAGTCCTACAATACAATACAAACAGTCTTTTTGTATTGTAGACATGCAAAGTCTGGAGAAGCTGCTGAGAGATGCTATTGCACACGGCCAGCCGAGAACCCACCGCCCCTGGAAGAAGATTCTCATTGTGGTGGAGGGCATATACAGGTATACACAATAATCTTTCACACAGACACATGTACAGTGCACGTACACTCGCAAACATTAAGGCTTGTGTGAGATAATTAAGCTGACTTGGCTTTATTTCTTTTGTTTTCTTTTTACACCACTCCTGTTACATTATCACATTGTTTACTGCCAATTACTCGACACCCATAGTTATCTGGGTGAGGTCTCATTCATTCTTTAAGTAGCTTGACTGGTATTTAGGGTTGTCGCGATTTTCCCAGTAAATTTCTCCCCACCCCCGCCTACTTTCACCCGGTGAAAGAAATCAAACAACAAACACAGCGTGACTTACCGGCCGATAGCATGCAGCTATAGGGTAACGTTGGCTTACTGGTAGCCTGCAGCTTGACTTTCCCAGACACCACGGCCACTGCTGGAGTCGGAGATCCAAAGCACCCTTCTGCCATCTAGTGACTATTATTGTGGCATGGGGGGAGGAATGTTTAATTTGAAAATGTAATCAAACTGGGACCTTAAAGTCAAATTGTAGATATGGAGAATTGTGACACACCAACTGGTAGTGCATTTCTCACTTCATTTGTACATTTGAGGCAAACTTTAAAACAGAAAGCAATGTATAGTATTTCCCTATATTCATTTAAACAATGCCCTTGGTGTGTTTCACACGTATAGTTGGGGTGTTAGTCTTCAGGACCTATGAAAGGCTAGGTAAATCAATACCTCTACAGCATGACTTTGTAATATCTTAAAGGCTGCTTTTTATCATGTGAATATGTCCCCATACTCACTGTAGAGGCAAACTATTTTGCAGTAAAACAATGAAGCACTTACGTATACAAGATACGCTACTGGTCAAAGGTTTGGTGTCACTTAGAAATTTCCATTGCACTCCATAATAGACAGAATACCAGCTGAGGTCAGTTCCATTGCTTTTATTTAACGAGGGCAGCAGTTTACATTATGTGCTTACATAATTGCGGAAGAGTTCTTCAATTGTTTTCTCACAAAACGTATGGCTATGCCAATTTCATGGTGGAGCGCCTCCTTTCAGCATAACCTATTCCTTGATCTTTGCAGTGTACTTCCTATAAAAGCAGTCAATCCTGTTGATCAATAGAGTTCTAAGAAAAACTGTGCTAATGCATTTTTAATGAGGTTTCATTTCCAGCAGGCCTTTTCAAAGCAACACCTCCACATATGCAATTGAACGAGGTTAAACAGTTGGCGATAGGATCAACTGCTCACACACTACCTCCATTATACATATATGTAATATATTGAGAAGGGAGTGAGAAAGCTCATTGCATTCAAATAAACTGTTTATCAGGTTTCTGTATGTCATGATGTACTGCTCTGAATTTGTTAATTTTGACTTCATTTTCTTGTGCTGAAGTATGGAGGGGTCCATCGTGCGTCTGCCAGAGGTTGTTGCCCTAAAGAAGCGTTACAAGGCGTATCTGTACCTGGATGAGGCCCACAGTATCGGGGCCCTGGGGCCTAACGGCAGAGGAGTGGTGGACTACTTTGGCCTGGATCCCAAAGACGTCGACATCATGATGGGAACGTTTACCAAGAGTTTTGGTGCTGCCGGAGGTTACATTGGAGGCAAACAGGTTGGTGGATGAAACTGAGGCTGTAAGCTCAGACGGTGGAATAGGAAGCCTTTTGTGTTAGAACACTTAGTCATCCTCTTTAGGAACTTTAGCAATTTCCCAACTGCTGAGAGCCAGCACGTTGTGTGTCATTCAGTTTTGATATTGGTCATCACCGTTTACCAGCAAAAGGAGATTTTTTTTTTTTAAGGAATTGTCTTTCTGTTTCAAGTTGAGTAGAGCTCCAACCACGAGTACTTCAGTTGGCCTAGCCCAAGGTTAAGACAAATATACAAATACAAAGCAAGAGTAACATACATACAGCATACAAGAAATGACTCTGTCTGAAACACAGTGGAATTATTGGACAGATTTCATGCCCAAAATGTCCAGATGACGGTTCTCTCCCTGAAGTGTGTGTGTGTGTGTGTGTGTGTGTGTGTGTGTGTGTGTGTGTGTGTGTGTGTGTGTGTGTGTGTGTGT
>NC_048424.1:19948116-19956555 GCF_013103735.1 Etheostoma cragini
TGTGTGTGTGTGTGTGTGTGTGTGTGTGTGTGTGTGTGTGTGTGTGTGTGTGTGTGTGAATAAACAAACCCTAAAATTGGTTTATTTTTAGATATTTTTCATTCTAATTTTTTTATTTTAGCGGTGGCACAGAGGAAACACTGATTTTATCCATCGGGCCTGCTACATTACAACAAAGTTTCTCTTTACAATGTGTTTCCTGTACTGCACAACTGCTTTCTGTAGAAACGCATTATGTAAGAAATATTCTCTTAATTAAGTAATAATAACCAAATTATGCATGCATCGCCTCATTTTGAATTAAAACATGAACCAAATATGTAATTATTTTCTTGGTATTTTGTAATAAATTATACTTAATGTTGCAGTTCTTAAAAAAATTCGGGGTTGCACTTTTTTTTAAATTTAATATAGTGCATTAAGTTATAACCAAACAAAATGGATGTCTCTATTTATTCTTTTTTTTTTTAACATTGTCATGTTTATATAATGAATTCTTCCGTAAGTCATGCCGACTCAAATTCGGTTTAAAAATCATAGGATTTATTGATTATTCCCCAAAAAATAAGTAAACTTATAATTAATAGTTACCAAATAATTCAAGTTTGTAGCTGATTTGACAATAACGGTGTATATTCAGAAGTATTTCTTCTTCATAAAACGTTGAATTGCAGCTGTGTTTGGAAGGCTCTGTGACACTAAATCAACCGGTTTTGTCTTAAAGTCTAAAGCTACGTGAGACTCGTAGTAAACCTGCAAAATGTCCCTGAAAGAAATGTTCCCGTGTTGTTTAATTAATTATTTTCTTTGGATGACCAACAAGTGTCTCCAGACAAAAACCTATATTTAGTATATTATAATTAACATAAAATAATTTGAGCCAATTTATATGTTGGGGGTTTAGAATGCAAATGAGCGTTTGCCCCCTGAATTATACATCAAACTGTATTACACATGACTGTAATGCACCTTAACATTTAAACAACAATAGACCAGCTTAACTAAACCAAATTACCTCAACAGCAACTAACTGGGATTAATTAAAGAAAACCACAGACATGGTCCTGGTTTTGTACTCACGGCAAATGAGCCCCCAACCTGTTACGACCGAACAAAAGACGGCGATGCACAGCAACGTAACAATAATAAAGTGACATTTATTAAATAATGATGCAAACAAGAGCACGATGAGGTGTGATTGTCAGTTTCAGTGATCAATGAAGGTGTACGGATGTAATGGAGAATGTGAGGTGCGTGTTGTCAGTAGTTACCATAGAGAAAACATGTTGGTGTGCCGTCTGGAGGATGCGGCCGCCCGGTCTCGGGGCAGGCGGGGTTAAATAGTCTGGGAGGACTGGGCCCGGTGATCACAGTCGTCTCATTATCGCCTCCGCTACACCTGCAAGTTAACAAGACAAACAACAGTACACATGTAGGACAGGCCCAGGGCCGGCACACCAACAAACATGACATAATCTTCATAGCTAGTTGTGTGTATGCAGTAGTTATTATATAATCGTGAGGAGTAGTTTGAGTTTTCTCACATCGCAACAGGGTTTGCTCCCCCAGCCGCTGTACCCTCCAGAGTTTACCCACGCGGCTATGGGGTTGCCTTCTTCCTCCCACCCAGAAGTTGTGGTGGCTCTCACACCACCATCTTCCTCCTGCACCGCTGTCGGGGTCTTGACTATTTACCCATAGCTGGGGCTATTTACCCATAGCTGGGACAGTGGTTGACGGGCATCAGGGTGTTTCCACTCACCGATGGGCCTGCATGCCGCGTCTCTGGGGCCCACTGCTGCTCCGAGATCCTGTACAACTTAGCCTGGAACCACGAGGGCCCAGTTACCATGTGTGCCACGGGGAGGCGTGTACGAGGTCTTGGCAGTGGAGAGGCTATGTACCGGCGGAGGAGGCGACACACTGGGCTCCTCTTTCCGCCCCTGAAAACGCGGGGCTGTCCGGTGGCAGTAGCTGAAATCAGAGAGTGGCAAGCAGGAGCAGCATGCAGCATGCAGCATGTAGCATGTAGCATGTAGCATGCGGCATGCATTATGTAGCATGCTTACCCTAACTACAGGCACTAACTGCTCTAACACTACTGCACTGACGCATCACACGCCTTGCGAGCAAACGCGCGCACACACACATGCACACACATGCACACGTACACACAAACGTACACACACACAAACATACAGACAGACACACACACAGAGACAGACAGAGACAGACAGACAGACATAGACCCACCCACCCACCCACAGACACACATTGAGACAGCCAGACACATACACCCACGCACAGACCCACACGCACAGACTGTTAGAGCCAGCTACACACAGGCCCACACACACATGTACACACACACGTACACACACACTCACACACACATACACACACACAGATACACACACACACACACACACATACAGACAGAGCCAGCTACATACAGACAAACACCCACACACAAGACAGACAGACAGATACTATACCAGTACAAATGCATTCTCTTCCTCAACCAGGCAGAAGCTTTTTGTACCACTTCTTCTTCAGCTTTTGTATGATCTGATCTGATGATCACACGTACACACACACACACACACACACACACACACACACAAACACAGACAGACAGACATAGACCCACATGCAGACCCAAAACAGACACACACACATAGACAAACACATACACCCATACACACAGACCCACACGGACAGACAGACCCACACAAAAAGATAGAGCCGGCCAGTCACGCGCAGATAGAGCCAGCCAGTCACACACAGACAGACCCACACACGTACACACACACCTATTTACATACACACACACACACACGGACCGAGCTAGTTACACACGTACACAGACACGCACTCACACACGTACACACATATAGACAGAGCCATCTACACACAAACACCCATACATAGACCCACCCACACAAAGATTTACCCACACACAGATTCACCCACACACCCGACAGACCCACAGACAGATACTATACCAGTACAAATGCGTTCTCTTCCTCAGCCAGGCAGAAGCTTTTTGTTCCACTTCTTCTTCTTTGGCTTTTGCATGATCTGGCTTCAAGGTGGACCTCAAGGTGCTCTCAGTCATCTCCCACTCCTGCTCTTTTTCCTGCTGAGTCAGCTTCAAGCTTTCTGTGGCCTGAAGGAGGGATGCCTTGTCCTCCTTCCACTGGTTGAGCTTACTCTTCAGCTGCTGCTCAGTCTTTTTCAGAGAAGCCAGGAGGCAGTCACTCGCAAAGCTCTGCTCGTCAATCTGAGCCACATGGGAGGCTCTTGTTTTCTCACTCTCCTCCAGCAGGGAGGCTTCTTCCCGATGCCACAGGACACGCTTACTCTCCAGCTGATGTTCACACTTCTTCTCAAGAGCAGCAATGATGTTCTTGTTGCTTTGGTTCTGCATCTCCAGCTGGGCTCTATGAGAAGCCTGAGATCTTTCCAGAATGTCCTTTGCCTCTTCCTCTTGTTCTCGGAGAGCTTCCTCCATCTTGCTCAGTTTATCCTTCAGCTCCTGAGCTTGAGCCCTCTCCATCTCCAGATGGCTCTCTAACGTCACATTGGTGGTCTTACCTACCGTGAGCATCTGGATCTCTTCTCAAAGCTGCAGCTTCTGAGTCGCCACAATATTGTAAAGGGTCTGCTTCTCTCCCTTCACCTGCTTTAATTCAACTTTCAGGTCTTCAGTAATGAAGATCTGAAGTTCCAGATCTTTTTCGGCTTTTCGCAGCCTGGTGCAGATTTTTCCCAGCTGGGATTTCAGATGCTCTGTTTCACCGGGTGGGGAGGGGACACGTTGAGCCAGAGCCTCATCCAGCTGGGCTCTATGGGAAGCCTGGGATCTTTGCATTTTCTCCTTTGCCTCCTTCTCTTGTTCTCGGATGGCTTCCTCCGTCTTGCTCAATTTTTCCTTCAGCTCCTGAACTTGAGCCCTCTCCCTCCCCAGAAAGCTCTCCAACTCTAACTGCACGTTTGTCTTACCTACCTTGAGAGTCTCCACTTCCCTTTTCAGGGCCTCCTTCTCTCCCTTGATCTGCTCCAATTCGGCTTTCAGGCCCTCAGCAATGAAGGTCTGCGGGTCCAGATCTTTTTCGGATTTTCGCAGCCTGGTGCAGATTTTTCCCAGCTGGGCTTTCAGATGTTCTGTTTCCCTAAGTGGGGAGGGGACACGTTCAGCAAGCTGAACTTTCAGCTCACCTATCTCCTTCTGCATCAGCTCTTCCTCATGGCTCCAACTGCTGCCCTCTCTCTGTTGTTGGAGCTGATCGAGGAGATCGGCCAACAAGTCCTCTCTGATGACCAGGTGAAGTCTTCCCTCAGATTTACCTTGGGTGAGCGTCGCCTCGCTGTCCTTCAGCTCACACCGTACCTGTTCTTCAAGTGAACTGAGATAGAAACTAATTTGCGGTTCAGTCGCTCTGGAGTTGAAGTCCATGTTTTCCATTGTTTTTTTGCTCTCGTTGCAATGTGCACCTTTGGATTGTCACAAATGACTCTCTGCTACAAACTGCTGTTTGAGTGAATGTGTCAGAACTAAAGTTGGGTCCTAGTATTCAATGTGTTTTTATGACAACAACAACATGTTTTCTTATGTTTTCAATCCAAATGGTCCTTGGTTCTGTTCCATTCTATCTGGGATTCTATTGTTGCTATGGGAAACCAGTTTGTTTGTTTGATTATACAGTATGGATGTCAGGATTTCTGATGATTATAAAATATGGCAGAAACAACACTTTATGAAATATCGAAACCATCCAGGCGGTACCGTACGTACCTGAAACCGGTGATTTGATGGCACTGCTCTTTTTAAACAGTTTAACAACAAAACTCGGACTGAGCATTAGTAGCTAGTAGCTAGTAGCCCAGTATCTCAGATTTTAATCAAACCTCATATATTATGAATGTGTCCCAAAAACAAAGGCCTGTCAAACATTTCTGTTCAAAGGTTAGATATAGTGATATATTTTGAAAATAAAACTTGCTTGAATATCTCATATCTGATATCTATCCTGCAGCTATTACAAAACACAATTTTGGCTGTTCACAGCATTGTCTTTTAATGTGACAAAAATAATAATTTGGACTAAACGTATTGTGTGCCAGTTGTTGGACAATTGGAAAAATAAAATGGACTCATTCTATATTGTATTGTAATTTCTTTGTCAGGAACTGATAGACTACCTGCGGCGCCACTCGCACAGTGCCCTGTATGCCACCTCCATGTCCCCCCCTGTGGCCCAGCAGATAATCACCTCTATGAGGATCATCATGGGAGAGGACGGGACCACACTGGGTAGGTGCCAGAAAATGACAATAATCAGTAAAGAGTGCATCTCTGTATTGGCAGCAGCGTTCCGTAATAAGAAGAGAGGGCACTAAAGCCAGCTTTAATCCCCGTCTGGTCTCAAAGATGGTGAGATGACAGACATCATCTTTTAGGCTGTGATCTGAAACCGCCCCATCAGCAAACAGTTGCATGTTCTTGCAAACACGAAATAACCTGTTCTCAGCCAACTGTTATTTTGCTGTGGAGTTAAATGACGTCAGATGTTTGTTTTTTCCAATCTGAGTTGAAGTGTTTTCAACTGGAGATAGTGTAGAAATGCAGTCCTGTTGAGCGTTACTTGATTTCCAGGTACCTCATGTTTTGTCTGTCTGATTTGCGCATGTAGTTACACGATACCATCAATGACCACATGGTGGCAGGATAAGCCTGTGTCTCAGAGCTAATTCATTCCTGCAAACCAGTCTGTAGCTGATGACTGGCTGCTGGCAGACATTAGTTACTATAGCGTCAACTCTCATCAGCTTTGCCACCTTTTGTACTTTGACTTTTTGATACTGCGTGTGCTGGTTTCCCTTGACAATGTTTCATTTCCACCCAAGAGATAAAAGCTACTATCTATGGCCAACTGGCAATAATTTACTAGTCAATAAAGGTGTGGAAAACGACAGCCTTCTCAAAGGGTATTGCGTGTGAACCCATTCTAGATATAACATAAAGCCACAGGTGGGTTTTAGATTGTCCTATAATCTTAGTTTTTAAAATGAGTGACAGTTGGTAGGTTAAGCTGGATTGCTTGGGTGGAAAATATATTTATTTTCTAATAGTTTGAGATGGTTACTTCTGATTTTTAAGAACCAGTTTTTATTCAAGCTAAAGAGTTACACAAGATAATTTTTCTTTTTTTTCTTTTCACAACCCATTCTGAGGATGGCGCAATAAAACCTTCAGTATTATCGTGTTTCTTCAGCACGGTTTTGCATATTTAAAGGTCTCTTTCTGTAGTCCTCTTTTTAAAGCAGATGTGGGGACAGTTCCCTACCTCTGTCCGATTCAGCCCAGGCTGATGGGAGGTCTTGAAGTGGTGGTATGTCGACTCTTCTACCCTCTGCCTTTTATGGCTTTCAGATGTGTGTTTTTTTGCCTTCATGCTGGGTACAACACAGCATGGTGCTTAGCACCAGAGATCTGTGCAGATCAAACTCTGTTGGACTCATCTCCTACACACACAAACAGGTCACTAAGTCTTGTTTTGCTCGGGGGGCTGCACCCCTTGACTCTTTACGGGGCTTGATTGATGCAGCCTTGCTCAAATATCAGATTACCTCGCTCCCCAGTCATTCAATCATTATGTACAGAATTAAACACCTGGAGCAACCTTCATTGTACGACTGCCAGACTGGCTGACTTTACAACATATCCCAGCCTCCTTGTAGGAGACCAACAATGGCTGTCTGATTAGTTGCAGCCCTATCACTGTTTGAAATTCAGGCGTTTGAAGATTCAGACACTGACACAAAGTCGAGGTGACAGTTGAGCTGTCTGGTAACAGTTTGTTGCTGCGTTCAAGTTGCTGAGGCACGGCTGCTCATGGTTCCTGGCACAGGCCTGCATCAAAATGGACATTTGTTGTTTGAAGCTTATTTCAATCAAATATGTAGATGGGACATAAGGGTTTAGGACAGGCAAAGCTTTCAATATAAAAGAATTTGTGTTTAAAAAGCAAAATGTCTGAATATTCAGTGCCTATAGAAAATCATCATACCCTGTAAAAATGTTAAAGTTTTGTCACATTACACCCTGGAAATTAAAATACATTAAATCTAACTATTTCCAGATGTATTTACACATTAAAACTCTCAACATCAAAGTGAAAATAACGATTTAAAAACATCCTGAACAATCATTCAAATGTAATTAGTAAAATACCTGGTTTGTATAAGTGATCAGCCCCTTGGAGTAATCATTATAAACTTAATCACGTACAACCAGTTCATTTCCAGATCACACACCATGCTAATTGCTGCCCACCTGACATCCATTGTAATGATTTTGATTACTTCCTAATAAAAGCGGCTGTTCCATGATGATTCCATTACTAGTAGTGCAAGGCAACGCAAAGAATACACCATGGTTGGAAAGGTGCTTTCAAAAGGGCTCCGGGATAAAGTTGTGGAAAGGCACATGTTAGGAGAAGAATACAAAAAGATTTCAAAGGCTTTAACCTTCCCTCTGAGTACCATTTAGAGCATTATTAAGAAGTGGAAAGCTTATGACACCACCAACACCTTGCCTAAATCGGGCCGTCCCTCCAAACTGGGACGGGAGGACATTGATCAGGGAAGCTACCAAGAGGCCACTGGCAACTTTAAAGGACTAACACGTTTTTATGGCTGAGATTGGCAAAATGTGGCATGTGGAAAAAGGTTTTGTGGTCAGATGAGACCAAGATGGAATATTTTGGAGTTATGTTTGGCAAAACACAAACACAGCACACCACCCAAAACACACCATACCTACTGTGAAGCATGGTGGGGGAACACATTCAGGGAAACGGGGAACATTTATGTTGTGGAGGGTGTTTCTATTCCGCAGGGACTGGGCAATTGGTCAGGATTGAAGATAAATGGATGCAAAGTACACGAAAATTCTTGAGGAAAACCTGCGGCCCTCTGTTAGACAGCTGAACATAGGCAGGTGGTTCACCTTCCAGCACGACAACGACCCTAAACACACCGCCAAAACGATGCAGTGGCTTAAGTATAAGAAGGTGAGTGTCCTTGAGTGGCCAAGTCAGAGTCCTGTCCTAAATCCAATTGACAATCTGTGGATGGACTTGAAGACAGTAGTCAATCGCTGCTCACCGTGAAATTTGACTGAACTCGAACAATTCTGCAAGGAAGAATGGGCAAATATTCCCAAATCTAGGTGCGCAAGGCTAATAGAGACGTATCCACACAGATTGATGGCACTAATTAAAGCAAAAGGAGGCTCAACCAAGTTATAAATCACGGGATTGATGACATTTCCAACTCTGTTATTCTAGTTTTATTTTCTTATGTTTCAGAACTAAAGTGACTATTTCAAAGGGGTATGATGATTCTCAATAGGCACTGTAATATGCTACAGCT
>NC_048424.1:19956565-19984757 GCF_013103735.1 Etheostoma cragini
CCCCCCCCCCCCCCCCCCCCAATATTTTTGGATTCCTTGACTGTGGAAAAACAATGTCTGGGTAAATATAATGTCCGACTTTGTTGTGTCTCGGGTGCTTTGAAGCCGTGGTGTTTCTGCTCTGTTTTTCAGCCCAGCCAGGCAGATGTGTGTTGCTGTTGGCGGTGTATGACATATGGTCATTTGTTTGGTTGAGATGCTATCTCTGGAGGCTCAGCCTGAGGATTCAGTGAGTGAATCCACAGTGGACACGTGAGGATTGATGCCTGTTTAGCTTCAGCCCCTTGACCTCGACCTTTTAAAGAATCCTCCTTGTCTTCAAAGCCAAGTGGTGTGGCGCTCACTGTCTCCAAATAAGTGTATGACATCCAATGGGTTTCTCTTTGTTTGGCTGACATGGTGTTGTGACTAGAGCCGGACTTGGCTCTGTGATTGTGAAATCTCACGCCACCTTGAATTAGTTTTAATAAACTAAGTTGTGCGTGTGCTGTCATATGGTATTCTTGTTCTTCAATTTTTTTCAAGCAGGCTAAATGGAAGAATGCAGAAACGAGCAATGATGGATAACTCTGCAATAGTACATGCTGTCTCTTGTTTCCTTTACTTGGCCTCTGAACAAGAGCAGATAATAGAGTTTTATGACTATTACTCATATAATAACACATAATAATAGTTTTGTAGAATCCGCTGCAAGTTTGCTTTGAGTAAAAAGAATAAGCTTAATAAAAGAAATGCTGCTATATATCCCTCTGCTTATCTCCCCTTTCCAGGTGTTGATCGTATCAGACAGCTATCGGAGAACACCACCTACTTCCGCAGGGAACTCCGTGAAATGGGCTTCATCATCTATGGCAACGATGACTCGCCTGTAGTGCCCATGATGCTCTATATGCCGGCCAAAATTGGGTATGGGATTCTCATGCATTTCGTATTATTTGATATATTTTCAGTGCTTTACACATCAAATGAAATTAGGAAGGCTAATTGGATGAATTTCCCAAATGAGTTAACATTTGGAAAAGACAAAGGCTTGTTGTACTTTACTTCTTGTAGTGTTACCCTTTTCCAAATAGAATCTGACTTAGTATGTGGAAAACCCATTAAAGAGAACACCATCTAAGATGTGGTGGTGGTGGTGGGTCACATCATGAGTTAGATTTGCAAAGTGTTGCCCTGTGTCTAATGTTGCCGTTGCTTTTCAGGGCGTTTGGTCGGGAGATGTTGAAGAGAAACATCGGCACGGTGGTCGTCGGCTTCCCAGCAACACCCATAATCGAGTCGAGGGCACGTTTCTGCATTTCGGCTGCCCATACCAGAGAGATGCTTGACACAGTACGTCATCCTATAATAAGTCTAATAACCGTCCAAATGTCTCTCCATTTAAGGGCTGTATTTACTCGAGAATGGTGTCGACAAACAACAAAACAACTCCAAAATGAGCATTAAAATTGCTTTAAAATGGTCATTAGCACGTCAGCACCAACAGGGAAAATGCCTCTAATGATATTTGCATTTGCTCCACTGTCATCTCTCATATGCCTCTGTAGGATGATCGCCTCTTTCTGCATTGCGAGAGATGAGTCTCTCAGATGAGTCTCTTGGACACATCTGGGCTGTGTGTTTGTATCGAGTGCTGCCATTTGGTCTTGAGTTCTCATCCAAGTTGTGAAGAGAAAGACATTTTCTTCAGGGGATGTTGTTACAGGACAAACTTAATTTTATCCTCAACATGATATGAGAGTTTGTCTGGACTCATGGGTGATCATGTATCCAAGAAGCACTCAGTAGGCTTTTCTCAGCTGTTGATCAACCAGATCTGCCTGCCTGACTGCTGGCTGACAGTTTTCTATGTACGAGTGTGTATCGGTCCACATACTAAGTGTGCCTGTTGAATAATTAAGGCTCCCAATGTGTCCTTTATTACGAAGGAACTTGGAAGGCCAAGCTGTCTCAGAGTATTACAGCGTGGCTCAGACGGAGACTTTAATTTGAGCAGTTCTGCCTCTCCAAAGACACTTCATTCATCTTACTGAAGAGCATGTCAACACCGTTTGTAATAGTCCATTTAAAGGGCATCAGCCTGCCTTTGTAGAGTACTTCGAGGAGCCGCTTTTTCCGTCTTTGGAACAGCCAGACCTCGCTATTCCTCCAACCATGGAATCAGAAAAAAAGGTCAAGAGGAAGGTAAATTGTTTCCAGGTGCCCTGTAGTGTTGCAATGCTGATACAGTCTCTTGTGGAAAGATGTGGAGGAGTTTCTGTTCAGTTGTGGTTTATGCAGGGAGCCTTCTGTTCACCTTTTCGCTTTCAGTGCCCCTTCTTCTTCAACGCTGACATGTTTAATGCTTGAAAATCCAAGTGGGATTAGGTTTAACACTTCATTTAACAATCTTCTTTCAGGTTGTCTAGCTATGTGTGTAATCTGCTCATCTTGACTGTTTTGTGTGTCCCGCTGGATTCACTTAATTTTGATTGACTTAAATAATGTCTTTTTGGATTGAGGTTAATAACATTCCTCCTGTTCTTTTGCCAGGCGTTGAAGGCCACCAGTGAAGTGGGCGACCTGCTACAGCTGAAGTACTCCAGACGTGAACAGCCTCTTCCCTCGCTTGGGTGGATGGCCGAGGAGAGCCTGCTTCAGGACTGAGCCACATCACCTTCTTCCTCCCCACAACTCAATGTCTCTCCCTTACTTGAACCTTTCCTGTCTGATATCCCTTATTTTCCTCTGAGCCACTCTCTCCAACCCACTTCGCCATATCTCCTCATTTCAGACTCCCGTGGACAGAACCAAAGTCTTCACAGTTGCACCCTGTTTTTCAAACTGCACACTAGCACCACTCATTAGCCTGTGTGCAGTCTGTGACCTGTACAGCTGATTTTAACCAATAGCAGGGTAGGACCAAAATCCCCCTACGTCTGTCTGCACATGTATGTCCCTTCAGTTTGTCCTAACTTATTGTGACTGCACTTGTCTACCGTTAAGTCTTATTCCTATTTGCACATTAAATGTGTGTCCTATTTGTGCAATAGCATCAACCCACTTGGAGTCTTTTATAATTCAAAACAACCTAGAGCAAATTAGACTGATCTTTGCCACAAGTTTCTACTTGTGCACTTGGAGAAAAATAAATCTGATCATAGCTGTTGCCATGATGAACACAAAAGCAAAGAATTATATATGTAAATATTATTTAACCAGAAGTTGGTAATGCTGCATCAGGGTAGCATCCCAAATCCTCAAAGAGAGATACGTCATTTCACAGGAGTATACTCCATATGTATGATGATGGCTTTTTTCTAATAACCTTTACTTGAATAGAGAGTATAGACTTTTGGGTTCTTTCCCTCACCAAAGGATGTATATGTATAGATATGTTTTATACCTTTTCCCTTAAAATGCAAAGCATATGTTCCGAAAGAAAACATTTTAACAGGGAAAAGATCCCGGGGAGCAAGAATAAGGAACATTTTTATTCCTCATTTTCTAGAAACTATTTCAGCCTTATTTACACCTGCACTCAAAAACTTGAGCCCAGTGTCTTTAACATTTCTATGAGCTAATGAGCTACATGTGTGATGTTGTTTTTTTTTTCTTTCTTTTGCTAAATCCTTCTCACTCAAGTGCTTTCGTGTGAATCAGCGTCGACGGCGATCTCTGAGCACGATGACACGCTGTAACTTAGGTCTGTAAGTATGACGATGCCGCTCCCATGCCCATCTGATTTACAGACTGCTTTATTTATTTAAAATGTCTTCGTCACGTTATTTCTGTGAAACATTATTTTGATCTGAAAGGCAGCTCGAAATGTGTCTCAGTGTGTCTTTTAACCAACTTCCTGCACGTCTTCACTTCAGTGCTCGCACTACTGACAGGCATTGTAAATGCACAGATGACGTAGTCACTCGAATTTGCAAGATTTGTATGGGTATGCTTCAAATGTCATTGTTTTTTGTTACTTATAGTTCATCTTCTGGAATGCCATTCCACATCAACCAGCTTTCAGTGTCAATTGTTTAGTTGTACTGTTTCTGCCTCCCTTGTCTGTGGGAGGTCACCCCAAACATGGCATACACGCCGCTGTCAAATATCCTGCTGATGTGTCTGTGTTTGTGTTCTACCACCTAATTGATGTGAATCGGGAGGGTAGCCAGTCAGAAAGCTGGCCGTTGCCTGGCGATGTCACCATTCCTAAAAATGTTCATCCAAGTGATTAAACGCAACTCAAATTTCAAAAAACTTGTTGATATTTTTTTGCATTTTAGTATAGCACGAGCAACTGTTGGGGGTTTCTTTTCAGGTTACATTCATTAGTGTCTGTGAGTGAGTCATTCCAATATTGTTGGGTGGGGGGGGTTCACATAAAATGGCTTGAATAACAACTATAAATATAATTTAAAAGGTGGAGCAGCTGACTATGATCTGGAATTTGCACTCTTCAGTGCTCCTACATTAAAAAAAAGCACCATGCAGTATGTCAAGTCTCCACATTTCTGTCTATGGAGGCAAAAATGTAATTGCAAACAGCAATCGGACTGTTTCTCTCAGCCAGGTTTCCCTCATTGAAACTGAGGAATTAAAGTCGAAAGAGATTATCAAAACGTTTGAGTTGCTTGGAGCCCTTTGATGTAATGGGAGTGTTCCAATTTAGGTTCCACAACTACCTGCAAACTGACCTGCAGGTACCATTGGGAACGTGGTTATCAGTTGCCCTTGGAATTGTATTTGGGTTAAAGATAAACCACTTGGAGGAGTTTGTAAAGCCATGAGGTTTGTTGACCATGCTGCTGGAAACTGCTGCAAAGATTAAATCACTTTCTTTGTATCAAGTTCTGGAGTGCATTTGTGTTTATTTACAGCATGCTGGCACCCAAACACACACACACACGGACTAGTCACAACTTAAAAGCTCACTACAAACATGTCTGAAAGCTATTCTGACTGATACGTCACTGACATCCTGCCATTACACAACATTCCACATGGACCAGTCATTCACTCCAGTTTAAATATGGTATTTTTTGTGAAATAGTATGCCAGTGGGATGAGATAATGACTCCTTACAAGAGAAAATAGCAGAACAAGCCTAAAGAAATTATCATGTAATTTAAGAGATTGTAAAATCATTTTTATTCAACAGTTTGGTAGTCTAACTATTTGATTAAATGCACTTTCTCAGAGAGTGAGTCCACTTCATGCTCTGTATAAGTAGCCTATGGAGGTTCAATGAAGACTAAACCTTGTACCTCATCAAGAAACTTAGTGAACCCCCCCTCCTCACACACACACACACACACACACACACATACACACAGCTGTGAGCAATGGCTTCCCACCCCCAACTTCTTCAGCATCAACCTTCTGAATGCGTGCGTAAAAGGCAAGTTTACCGAAACCGGTTGGCTGGGCGGTGCACATAGCTACAAACACGAGTGGATGAACTTCCACTGGATAATGGATTAACGCTTCAGACAGACAACAACAACAAAAAACGCACAGCATACTTTAACTCCAGATGTCAATGTATTGGAAGGCAACACCCGCCCACGACGGACTGACTCACACTTTAAAGTAGTTGAATAAGCAAGCGCCGGTGCGGACGGGGAGATTCTACGTGGGCTATTTAACTTCTTTCTGATACTTAAAGCTCTTCCAACTGTGTTTTTTTTTTGACAGGGAAGAGAAGCGTTGAGCTCGACCCGCCATACGGAGTGACAGTTGCTGCGCGAGGCGCTGGTGCCAGATATGGATAGCACGCGGGATACCTTTAGACGCTGGGGCGCATCTTCATAAAGTGCGACACTTCGAGGCTGACGAGGCCTTAAAACTTCATTTGTCCTGACTCAAAGTTGCTGACAAACGGAGGACGAGCAGGACCCCAATCGCTTGTTCCCAACCGACAAGCTAATTTAGAGGAGAACAGTTTGAAAGAAAGCCTCGACAGTTCACAGGAAGCTTTGAAGTAGAGAAGATGCGTCAAGAGGTCGCGAGGAGATTTCCCATGCTGCTCGTGATTTGGTCGATACTCTTCGTTAGTTTGGGGACAGGGTTTCCTACCAGACACAAGAATGTTGCCCACAAGGTGAGTTTTCTTCAAATATTGATTATGTGTTGACTTTTTACTCTCAAATTTATCGAATTTTCAAAGTTTCAAAAGCTGCGAAGTCTTAAAAACACACCTGCCGTTGTCGAATAATTAGCATAAAGTGCCCCGGTGCATCTTTGCTAACGCTAACTGTTGTAAAATGTCATACTCGTACTAAATATTGTACATTAATGTCGACTATAATAATCTTAATCTTGTATTATCAGTATTATTCAAGTATCCCCCAAAAACGTAACCTAAAACGTGTACATTTTTAAGAAAATTAAAATGTGAATAGAAATAAAATGGCATTTCCTGACTCATGTTGGTTATTATTAGCCTAACTGTTATTGGGCACAACAGGCACTAGAACCAGGTGCCTTAAGGGAATTAAAAAAGTATTATGAGTTAGTCATTTTTGTTATTCCCTAATTCTACGTTTATTGCCTCACGTCTTCAGTAAAACTTAAATTGCAAATGGATCAAATAGCTTCTGCAGTCACTTCTCTTTGTCAACCATTACCCTTAATGAGTTTTCATCAAATTATTCTATCAATTAACTCTGAAATTACAGAATCCCGTCACCAGTGCGTGCTGCTCTCTTCTGTTGCACTTATCTCTCCATGTATAGTACGGTTTGCCATCACTGCATGGGGATACACCCTGCTATTATAAATCTAAACTCTCTCTACATATACACACACACACACACAAGCTGTGCAATCTGTGGTGTGTCTATGGGAATGTTTGTGTTACACATGGACATATTTGGATATCAAAGTCTGTTTGTGTGTGCTTGTGTCAGGGTTCAGTTTTTGCCTTTGAACTCTCCATCTTGTGTGGCCTCCTGTGGATGTTCTATTGGGACTCTCTCTCTCTCTTTCTCTCTCTCATCATCTGTTTGATTGATGTCAAAGTGAAAAGAGACCGAGAGGAAAAGGAGGGAGGGAAGAAGAGAAGGGAATAATTAGTGAGCAGATGAAAAAAATCTCACTGTGGCTGTGTGATTGTTTATTTCATTCACCAAAAGGCTGCAGTTGGTGACTGTGCCTTGGCCTGTGCCCTTCTGGATGCGTGTCCGTGAGAGGTGGATGGAGAGGAGAGATTAACAGAGGAAGAGAGAAGCAGGAGGGAAAGCTCAGTAAAGCTGGTGCCCAATAACGAGATGCTTATGTAACCAGAATAAAGCGAGCCCTCGGCATCTCTCACACTGGGGCACGGGTCAAGTGTCACCCATCGGATTGTTTACATTGGCTCTTTTTTGTGCTAATGTGGAATTTCCTGTTTTTGGTTTTACCCCCCATCTCTTAACGAAGAAGGGGTTAGTGTTGAAGTGGCCTCTTCTCTAAATATTGGGATCTGTTTGCCCCCAGTGTTTTGTAAGCCACTTCCCACCCCAACCTCCACAACCTTACCCCGATTCCACCAGGCATGCATTTGTTATCCTGTTTTCATTTGGAAAAGATGGCGATCAAAGAACGTCCATAGTTTATTGTTCTTGTGTAATGGTTTGGAAACAGCCAAGTGCGGAGGCCTTTGATATCTGTGGGCACATAAATCAGGGCTGCCACACCGCCTGCCTTCCCAGCCTGCCCCCCAGCCCCACCGGATTCTGTCCCTGCCCCTCACCTCAGCCCCTGCTGCCCCCATCCAGTCTCCTGACCTCCTCTCCCTGACCTCAATGTGTGTCACCCTCAGCACGATAGGAGCTCAAAATAGGTCCAGTTTTTTCAATCTAGTCAAAGGAGTAGGGCTGATGAAATGTATGCATATTACATTGATGTGTGAGGCTGGATATCATATAAAATTTAGGATATCTTAATATCACAATATGATGCAAGTGGTTTTTCTGGTTTAAATGTGGCACTTGTGACACTTATTCATTATATCCACATTACTGATAATTATTTATCACAAATGGCATTGTGTAAATTTTTGGGAAAGCACAAGTAGTCAACCATACAACACCGCCACAATATTGATATTGAGGTATTTGGTAAAAAATATTGTTATATTTGATTTCTCTCCATATGGCCCAGCTCTACAAAGGGCGCCCACTATTTGTTTCCAAAAGGGTGTATTTAATGTTTGTCTGAGAAGAGAGAAGCGGTCTCCAGACCACGCCAAGGTCCCCCACTGCATTCAGATACTCTTCCTTTTAAACACACTGCATGCCATCAACCGTTGTGCCTTTGATCAGAAGCGCTTCACTACAGAGAGGAGGAGAGCAGGATCAGAGAGAATGAGGGGGGGTGAAGAGAGGAGGAGGAGGAGAGTGATATACAGGGCGAAAGAATACAGGATCCAGATGTGTAACAAGACGAGATGAGAAGGGTGTGAAAGTATGTGGCCTCTCCCGTGACTCTGGACCCTGTGTGTCTGCGTGAGTGTGGAGGTGTTGGAGCATTTGTGTGAGTGTTGGTGTGTAAGAGTGAATATTTTCACTGCTGTTCAGATTCAACAGTGCTATGCTTATGCTAATAACAAGCCAGTAATAGGGTAAAATGGAGCATCATGCTGGAGGATTACTTAAATACAATTTTAAACCAATCACCATCCATTAGGTTTATCTGAGAGAAGCTGAAGCATTGGGCTTCTATTGCTTGCTATGTTCATTTAGAGAAGAATGTCCTCTGCTCTTTTTTGGTATAATTACTTCAATTGCCAAACATAATACATTAGATTAAAAAACTGGTATTGGTGCAATTTTATGAAAATAAATAGATTTTTAAACATAGAAATGGTAAAAAATGTTGTTTGTGACTAACTATTTTTTCCCCCATTTTTGAAACAACATACTAAACATAAACATCCCCTTGTCATCCCCATCTACCAGACAAAAACAAAGAAAACATGACACAATAACCACAATATACAAAACCATACAAGAAATAATAAGAAACAGACAAACTGTAACCAGAGTAAACCTGTGTATAATGACAACACCATAAACCCATCATACACGTCTCTCCCCAGCACAAAGCTTCTTAGGAGCCTTCCAGAAAGCTCAAGTTTGTGCTGCATTTTCCCATGTAGACATCCAATCTGATAAAGCCATTGTTTGCAGTGTTTAAGTAAGCCGGTTACTTAAAAAAAAAAAAAAACTAACCAAGTAATTACCCTATGCTTTAATGATTATTTTCATTTTTGACTAATCTGCTGATTGTTGTCTTGATTCATCAATCAACCATTTTTCTGTTAATTTATTGACTAATTGATCAGTTTACATCATAAACAATGGCTAAATTAAATGTTTGAATTTCGACCCAAAATCTTTTCAAATTGACATACACCATTCTGTTAAATTGTAGTACTACTTAAAAATATTTTATGTATTAACGTTTTAAACGTTCCTGTAAAAAGCCAGAGGAATTTGTATTTTCAGCAGTATTGCTATAATTAGTATGTGTAATATTTACGTACAATATTTGCAGTGGATAAAGTTACAGAGAGAAAGGCTAAATATGCCAAAAATGTTATCTGTTGTCACCACCAGTTTACAGATATCTGGGGAGTGGGCCAACTTCTCTTCATCCATCATTTATCATTCTTGACGGGCTTCCCATCCAAACAGACATTATGTGTTCACATGCTTGAATTTGACCGAGCACATAACTTCTTTATGGGACAATCACAGGCAGTCAGTGAACAGTACGCCCTGTTCTAGAGGCCATACGTATAAATCATCAGCCATTTGGTCATTAATTCAGACATTTCTTCTCCTCTTAAGCCCTCCAACTGCAACGGGTTTGTTTTGAGCAGACCACAAACTGGCTCAGGTTAAATCTCAAGGTCCGCTCTGATCATATGTTTGAGCCAATGTAGCATATTCAGGATAATACAGACATGAGTGAATAACAGACAAGGGTCCATTAGAGGGTTTGGATTTTGGTTTTGACCAGTGTCAGGCATGAAATAGATATGTGCCCTATTAGACATGAAACAGACACATGTACTCTGGATAATCAGACCAACCTAAAAATCCATTTCAGGGACTATATTCAAGATACATTACATATATCTATAATTCCCCACCATTATAATGTCACCATTAATCACCATTCATCTCAGAGATCAGCATTTCCTCTTTCTGGTCTCAGTAACTGTAAAACCAGAGAGGTCAAATGAGTGGCGGCCGTAGTGGCGGCAGCACAGCAGGTTCCAGACACGCTCGCAGCAGCCCAGGGGTCCCACGCCTCCCAGGCCCTCTCATTAAAGCTAAAAGAGGATCTCGCTGGCACAGGCCCCTCTTTGTCCACGACCTGGATGCCATGACTGTTGTGGGAAAAAAGAAGGGAAAAAGAATGAAATCAACGAAGGTTGGTTGGTCACTTGGCTGGTTAGTTGGATGCCTCAGGGGCTTTTTGGAATTGCTGACCAAGCTACAAAGTGGTAGATGGTGTCAAGGTTTCTTTCTGGAAACAGAGCACTAATTGTTCACATTCATCAATGAGTGACTATAAGTGATCCTTTTTGTCATTAGCACTGAAGTAGCCACTAGCTTTTGAATGTATTCCAGTTGTCTCAGTCCCCCTTACTCTTCACAATATTTAAGGTGGTGTCTCCACACAATCAGAAATCAGGCTTTAAGGCATTTCATGCCACCCACTTTTCCTGTAGTCATTTCATCATTTAATACCACTCCTCTAGATTCCACTAGACTCTTTATCTTACGTCTTAACTTGTACTTACAGGCACATGGCCACCCGATTCACAGCGGTGGGGTCCAGTATGTCCCTGAGGCTTTGGAGCAGCATAACCAGGTCCAGAGTCTCCTGCCTGAGTCCCAAAATCACCAGAGGAGGTGGCCCCACCCCCAGCACCGCTCCATAGGTGTTCTTCCACAGCCTGAGCCCGAGGAGGAGACCAAACCTTTTATCCTGGATTTCAAGAACTTTCCCGACCTGGCCAATGCTGACATCAACTCACAGAACCCCAACATACAGGTGAGTCTGGGGAGTCACACACACTTGGTGATATGCAGCTTTTGAGTTTTGTGTGTTGAATTGCCATTCATGCAAGGAGAACATTGTGCCTTTTATTGTGTAAAATGATTTATTTGTAACGAAATCAACAGTCTCTCTGTCTAATCTTAGAAACCCAGCTGCTTCTTTTTTGTGCTACTAGTTGATTAAAGTGTAATAAAGTGAAATAGGCTCTGTGATCATAAGTGTTAGGCATTAAGTCCCCATCATCTCCTTCTAAATTTGCCCAAAGAGTTGTTCTGTTTAACTTATCTCAGGGCAACTCTGGCCGGTGTAATCAGGATGTGGTTAGAGGGACATAATGATGCCGGCCAGAAACCGATGAAATGTCTGATGAGTTTTCATGTAGCATATAGACCAGATGTACCATACTCTGACTGAAAGATATATTCATCTAAGGCAAATGAAATCATTACCAGTCCTCATCTTCCCCTAACTTCCTAACTGGGAAATTAATGTCACCAAAGTTACAAAAGATTTCCCCAGTAGTCTCCGTGTCGCCTGGTCTTTGCATCAGCTGAAGTGAGCCCTTGAAAGTACTGTAGCATCTAGGATGAGTCATATGAGGTAATGAGAGGTAGTTATCTAGAATAAATCCTCACATTCTCTCCCTGAGAGGATCGTTTGGTTGGCTGAATGCTGATGCTCACGTCTGTCAGGCTGACTTAGATCTGGAGAGCGGCTTCGCTTGCTGAAAACCTCTTCGCCAAATTTGAGTGAGTTGATTGCTTGGAAAAGAGCTTGTAACTCAAGTCTAAAGCTGCACAATTGTTTATGACGGATTGCGGCAACAGCGGAGTCAACTCATCTGTACTGGACAGTTCAATTGTATGTTGTATGTCGTTATCTTCTACTCGATGTCAATAAGTCATATGGTTGCTTTGCAAATCCCGCTGCAATTGGTAGTCTTGGTTTGGTAGTTGCTGTCCAAGATCATATCAGTGACACAAATGAATGTGCTCAAAGGTTACTTCAGACTGACAGACGCTCTCTTTTTCTACGTAGGTGACCATCGAGGTGGTGGACGACCCCCAGATGGAGGTGGAGATGGACCTGGCCAAGGAAAAAGACTGGCTACCCTCCTCTTCCTCCTCGCCCTCTTCCACTGTGGATTGGCTTGGAGGCAAGAAGCTTTTCTGGCCCCTATTCTGGAGCTACACGGACACCGATTCCACCGAGGACAGCAACAGCCGGTCAAGCGTGGAGGAAACTGGCGAGGAAGAGGAGGAGGAGGATTACTCCCTGGATTACGGCAGTGAAGAGCCCTTACCCAGCGGAGTGGGCGGAGACTGGGATACGCGTTGGAATGAAGGCTGGGATCCAGTGCAGAGCTACTATGGTAAGGTTTGCCAATTGGTACGCTCACCGTCTGCTAGTACAGCCACACAGCTATTTTAAATTTGACTTCATCACACTGATTATGGCTTTTAAAAAAATTAGCTAAATGTATCCTGTGGCTTTTACCAACGGAAAAAAAAATGCAAAAGGGAAGGTATGGAAATACAATTTGGGAATTCACCAAATCAAAAAAGAGAAAGAGATAATGGGAATGTCTGGAAGGAGAGAGAGAGAAAGAGAGAGAGAGAACACTGGAGGGAGAACAACAGAGGAACTTAGGAAGGCTACATGATAACTGTCTTTCCAGTCAGAAAGAACGAACCAATGCCAGCATGTGAAGCAGCATGAGCACTCGACCATCAGGCCATTGTGGGTTATGGGCACTTTGAAGCCGACACTGGCCGTGCTGGTCGCAGAGCCCTGTCTTTTGAAGATGGGTCCGATGCGCTCGCTAATGGCAGCGTGAGGCCGGCACTGTTCCCTGGGACAAAACAGCCCTCTGCTTGTGGACAATTAGAGGGCAGATTTGGAATATGGAATGACAGGGGCCATTCGGCCAGCCCTTTCATCCTTCTCTGGGACCCCATGCCCCCCCCGCCCCAGACTGGCGGCCCTCACTGCCCTCTGCGGCTCGGCCTTTTGAGCCAGTTCAAGAATTTCGGGGGGCTTTCAGGGCTCGGCATTACCTCTACAGCTCTTTCCCCCCCTTAATTCTGCCTTTCTCTGGTGGGAAAACGTGTTGTGTCTCACACACGGACCACTTATTCAGTGGTAAAGGTAGTCAATAGTTAGAGAGAAAGAGATGGGTGTACATAGTGAATGAAAAGGAGAGAAGATGGAAAAGAGAGATATCAAAAAGGGAGAAAGAAAAGTCTGATGGGCTAGGCAGTGAGTAGGCCAATGAGTGGGAGTCTACTGTAGATCAGAGCGCAGTCATCGGCTTACCACAGCCTTGGGCTTTGATGTACAGATAGAAATCTGTACATGATTGATCCAATTATTTATTTTTTTAAGTTTTTGAAGGTTGTTGTAGCAGCACAAACCTCTACTGTTGTAAATATTATATATTGTTGATCTCAAAATGTGGTAGCTGGTTGTTAGTTTTTACTTTTTAATCTTTGCCTCAGCCAATATATAGATTGGATCTGCTTGCAACTGTTGTGCATGCAGTCGAGCCAGAAAAGGGCAACAATGCCTATTAAGTGGTCACATCTAAGGACGCGGTGAACATAAATCAAGTATGTCTGCCTTAGCTTCTTCTGTAATTAAGACTCTCCTGAGACCTCATTCCTGTATGGCCACATGGCGAGTTGGCAGCGCCCACAAAGTAAAATTGGGTGCTCGCTACACCCAAGCTGGTATTTCTGCACCCACCTCGCCTTTAATCAAGAATGACTTGTTTTCAGTGTTATTAACACCACAAGGAAACATGTAGCGGAGGCGGACAGCCACAGCACAGCTTCTCTCTCTCTAATTTTACTGAGGCCTTTTTAAAAAGAATATGGGTTTGCATGGGAAAGGTTAGACAAGGAGAAAATTGTCATTCTGAGACAGTCCAGAAACTTTGAAATCTTATTCTGGAGCTGAGTTCACTTGCTTGTTGTGATTTCCAGGGGTTTCCCCATTGTATTCCTAATGTCAATCAACCCTTTAAAGCTGCTGCCCAAATACAGTAAATCTACTATTCGTACCTAAAAGCATGATGTCGAGCTTCTTTAACTGTTTTAATCTTCGTAGAATCGGATACATTTTCACAGTAGTGCAAGACCATTTGAAATGTAGCAGAAAAGCTCAGCAAATGGCACTGACTGTGTTTGAATTTTCATTCATTGTCATCCTTTCCACAGAGAAGGAGACAGACGAGTGGACTCCCTGGTCTCCCTGTTCTGTGACATGTGGAAGCGGTGAGAGGAAGAGGACCAAGTCCTGTGGCTACTCCTGCACTTTGACAGAAGCCTCTAAGTGTGACCTGGAGCCTTGTCCTGGTGAGGTCATATTTACACTTAAAAAGATAAAAATAACAAACAGAGGCAAGAGTATTTAGACATTATTATTCTGCTCTCCCAGCTGTTTTTTTAATCTACAGCTGATGAACCACTCTCCTCTTTGTAGGTGATGTCAACACTGTTGTCGAGCCTTTTCCTTTCGAGATGGAGAATGGCACAGAGCCATTTGGGACAGGTACGTTTTTTTCTAATGGAGACATTTTCTATAACAACTTTCATTAGCTTAAGGGATCAAACCCATCAACTGTTTTTACTGTTCAGTCCATAATTTTACAAAGCATACTCAGTCTAAATAATCACAGTTTCTTTGATTAACCGCAGTTAATTGCCAACATTAGCTAAGGTTGTATGACTGGTAATTGTTGATTTAGTTCTGATGTGCTAAATAGTAACAAAGGTGTTTTTTACTTTATAGGCTGTGTATTTGTGTTATTACATCATCTGGGTCACATGACAGCAATATAACCAAAAGATGTGTCCTGGAATTCATTCAAAACTTGAATTTTGTTTAAAAAAGTAATAACTAAAATAATTTGAAATTTGACTAAAAGAGACAATTATATTGTTAATTGCATTTATTCCTGAGACAATTAATTGTACAGCAACATTTGGAATTGTTACAGCTCTAGCTCAGTCCGATATATACTGTAGTTAGGTACATGACGGTACCCCATCGACAAGGGAATGTAAAACTGGCTTGCTCAATACTAGTATGAAATCCCAATTTTATGTGGTATTGCTGCCCTGCTTCCAACAGATGTGGACAGCTGTGAGAAGTGGCTCAACTGTAAGAGTGAGTTCCTCCAGAGGTACCTCCACCAGGTCGTGTCTGAGCTGCCCAGCTGCCCCTGCTCCTACCCCTCTGAAGTGGGGTACACTGTGGTCAGTGTCTACGATGAGAAGCATGGCCGGCAGTTCCGTTGGCGTGACGCCAGCGGCCCCAAGGAGCGCCTGGACATCTACAAGCCGTCAGCGCGTAGCTGCATCCGCTCAACACTTTCCGGCGACTCCTCTACTCTTGCAGCGCAGCATTGTTGTTATAGTGATCGCGGGCGGCTCATCACACGGGGAAAAGGTGCAGGCACGCCGAACCTGATCAGCACTGAGTTCTCACCTGAGCTGCACTTTAAGGTGGATGTGCTGCCTTGGATCCTGTGCAAGGGAGACTGGAGTCGCTTCCATGCGGTGCGGCCACCAAATAATGGACTGAGCTGCCCAGAAAACCCCCATGAAGACGTGTTCATGAATGAACTGGAAGAGGCAAGGGAGTACTGAGGGACCACAGCCAAAACTATTACTTCGGAGAGTCAGAAGGGCCCAATCCTAATTTGAGAGGAGACTGCCTACTTTAAATTCACGTCATATTACATCCAAACCATGCATCATGCATTTATTAAGTTTTGAGGAAATGCAAATTTCACAAAGATTAGTGGGCATAATGTATGATGGGGAAGTGTGGCTGTCTCAAGTTAGGATTCGGCACAGTGTCCTGATATCAGGCTCAACTGAACTGAATTAAAAGAATGGAAAAAATAAAATGCAGTGTTCTCCTATCGCTTGCCAACCTGTTCCACATCTGGCGTAACATCAAGCTCTCTCTCTTTATATATGTTACACTCTCCTGGGTGTGTGTAAGCATGATGTCTACCTACTGGCTTTTCTGACAGTGTCCTGGAGCGCTTGTGATTGACGATAGAAAAAATGGTAAGCATCCGGGTTATGCTTCTTGTAGGTTTTCCATTTGGAAATGTATGAATGTGGACTGGTTATATTGATGAAACAAACACATGCATGGAAAGAGTCCAACAGATCCCAACATATGCTGCTACAATATAATATCCTTCAGGTTTTTACAAAGGTATTGAGGGGAACAAGACAACAGGACATCGGTAAACCCAAAAGATGTCCCATTTGTTCACAGTAATGAAGATTCCAGACAATGTTTTGGGACATTAAAATTAGATTAGTGGTTGGAAGAATTTGGGATCTCAACCAGAGAGGTAAGCTAAAAGGATTTTAAACATTCTGCTGTCACTATTGAGAGCTTGCTAGTGAGAACGATGAGAATAGTCTATTAGCAGTAATGGTACGCAAACAGCACGTTTGAGTTCAAATATTTTGTCACACAGATTGAGTTTCCTCACATTTTCACAGCCATGAAGATATATGTGATCTGGGTGCCAAAGAGTTAAACATCAGACCGTTGGTGCCTGTGTAAATCCAGCCTCCTTAGTCTCTACGGTGCAAATATAGGAAAAATGAAGTTGTTCAGTGAGTAGATTGTGCTCATAGATCTCTACAATAATCTCAGGGGGAGTTATTGACCATGATTTACACATTTGTTCATTTACCTCGACAGCAGAGCACCTTTGGAACTAGTACAAAGTGTATTGGGGTAAGGATTACCAGGAAGGTTTTGGAGGTCTAACCCAGATTGTAACTGATAAACAGATCATGTTTTTGGGCGGTTTCAGAGAGCAGTGGGAACCCTTATAAGTGAATAACTGTTGTTGCATTGTGTGTGGTAGAAAGATGTCATTGCTGCTTAGGGCTTAGGGTCTTGGGTTTATGTGCAGAACTTGATTGCATAGAAAGGACATTCCTACTCTAATAAAGATTCCTGAGAAGCCATGTAGTTGGAGCCCTTACCCTGGCTTACACTTACAGGTAAAGGCAACATGGAAGTGGTCACCATTGGTAGATACCCTTTAGGTATAGTGCAAAGGATTGAAAATGCGGATGTAGTCATCTCAAATTTACATATAAATACCTTGTGACTCCAGGAATTGCTCTTTCTATCCAGTCTAATTCTATGGATGTTTGCTCCAAACCTTTTTTTTCAGGAATTCTGCTTCCAGATGTGTATATGCCAACACGCATTTACATTTTGGAATCACCAATTTTAAAGGAAGGCACTTTATTAAAGATATATCAAAATGTACTCATGTTTGCCATTTGTTGGTGATAGTGTTATTGTGAAGGGAAACTCGCCAGCAATGCTGCATTGTTCTATGATAGTGCATATATCAAGTGTTCTGTTGAGGAAAGCATGATGTTTTTTGTGATTTCTGAATCTAGTATTACATTTCTGGTGTTGTACAGTATTTATTTGTCTGTTTGATTTTTTTTTAAGTTTGCTGAAGTTTTGAAATGTCTCTATACTCAACATGGTGCACTAATCTAAGAAATGAAGGCACCCGTTATCAAAAGGGAAACCACTGGCCTCATACCAATTCACACAGCAACATCAAGTGTCTGTGCTTCATTCTACTTTGTACTGCAGTGCTCTATCAATATGTTGTTGCAATTATGCTGAAGAAATATATAAATACCTTGCATTCATCATCTGACTTTTAATGTGTTGTTTCTTTTTCCACAATTTAGATACTGTGTAGTGGAGCCAAGCATTGCATGGTACTCTCCAGCAAAATTCCTTAAAACTCAACTGAGTAGTTAAACTCGTTTATTGACAGACATACCAAACTTTTCCATACCTTTCCTCTCTAACAAGACAGGTACAGTCCAGCAAGCTTTCCTCCAAAGTGCAAACATGTTGCTTCCTTCTTTGCAGTTACAGGCTAAATATTAAGACAGCCAATAGGAGATAATGTAATGTCACCTTCAAATAGAACAAATGTCTGAAACTAACTTAATACCAGGGTATTAGCAAGGAATATCACATGTATTATTAGGCTGCAACTAAGTTATTTTCATCAGCACTTAACCATTCACAATTAATCAATCAGTCCAACAGCCCATTTTCCAATGTTTTATCCAACATATAGTCCAAAACCCATAAAATAATTCAGTTTGTCATCACACTTTTTTTTTGGCATTTTGTGAGTTATGCTTATTTACTTTTTCGCTGAGAAATGTAAAGATTAATGCCACTCTCATGTCTGTTTGGTACATATGAAGCTACAGCCAACAGTTAGCTTAGCTTAGCACAAAGACCGGAACCATGGAAACGGCTAGCCTCGACCCATCCAAAGAAAACTAAATCTACCTGCCAGCTCCTCTAAAGCTCCCTAATTAACATGTTAATGTTAATAATATGCGCTGCACTATTTCTTGGCCAGGAGCCATAACTTTCACCAATAAGCTTTAGCTGTTTGTTTAGCTGTATCCAGTCTTTGTGCTAAGCTAAGCTAACCAGCTCTAAGACACAAGCGTGGTAGCAATCTTCTCATCTAACTCCTAACAAGACAGGAAATACCCATATCCCCCAAAATGTCAAATCCCTTGTAAAGTTATTTAACAGTCAAATACAGAGTCAGACCATCAAAGGAAGGTCCCTGTTTTCAGTGATGAGTGCCTCAAGTTTAATAATCTGCAAATACCACTTGTGGTTTTGTGTGTTAGTGCCTGCCTTGATGAGAATTAGTGCATAGCATGTGGCTCTAATTATTCCTCTACATTACCTTTTCCGCATTCAACAGATCCTGAACGCAGCGATGACAAGATTCAATTAGCTGCCATGCATGAGATCTCTCGCTAGCACGTGTGAGCGGTGAGCACAGTCGCCGTTCCCTCGGTTCACTCAGTTTTATCGCCTGTGTTCCCAACCCAACCTTGTTTTTCTGTCATTTTCTGTCCGACTTCTGAATAACAACCGCAGCCTTTTTTTTTTAAAAACCATGCACGCTTCAGGATTTACAAATATGTTGTGGGCAGTTGTCTGGTGATTCACAAGAGTGACACATTTTTCATGATTATGATTTTCAGCTGTGGTTGGGGACTGAAGTTTTCAAGTCCAAGCAAGAGTAAGAGAGAAGGCAGTGTTGGCTGCAAAATCCTTTAAATCCAGGGTCCAGAAAAGACCAGCTGGATATCGCAATGACACAGAAGGTTCCACTCAACCAGATGAAAACAGTCCTTCTAATACATAAATGAAACCTCTCGAGCCCCTGCATGCCTTAACTAACAGCCAGCATCACTGTCATCCATCCCTGCTGTGTTATCTACGTTGATCTATTTCTTTCCTCATGTTGTCTGAGGCTACACTCTTTCCAGAGGATTAAATAGCATTGAGATTAACCTTTCAAAGGTCGGGGTAATGCAAATCCATAGGGTTGGGCAATCCCAATTCTCCACTTAGATACTTTAATTCCTGTAGGTCATGATGTCTATCCTTTACTTGCTGGGAAGAAAAAGCCTGGTTTGCATTCAGCAATCGAACATTAGGTCCAAAGTGGAACACAATTAGCACAGGATGTACTAATGTAATGTGTATAACTAGAAATCCATCCATCCATCCATCTATCTATCCGTGTGGTGAGTATCCACTATGGAACGCTAAGGAGCTCGGTAGGTCTACTACGGTCCTTCAGTGACTCCTAAGTTGACTACAGATGAGTGGTGAGTGGCGGGAAGCCAGACACATGTTGACCACATTGCCGCCGCAGAATAACAGATAAATAACCGCAGATGTGTGGACAGATGAGAAAGCAGAGAGAGAGAGAGAGAGAGAACAGATGAGAGTTGAGAAACTTAAAAGAGAGGGGAGGTTTCAAAACTCTGTGGCGAAAAGATGTTATCTGAAATATTGAATGGAGCAAGAGTTCCCGGGCGGATGCATTTAAAAAGCGGGTGAATACACTTCACAGTTTATGGAGGGCATGTGTGTCATGTCACTGAGGGAGTGCACTGTGGTCATACAGAAGCCCATTCAAGCCCATTGCATTTCAATTTAGCATGGATTATTGTTTCACATACAAAATGTGAAAAGACTGGACTAACCATAACCATCTAAGAACTTCTGAAGGCACGCTTCCCCGTGCACTTCCATTTCAGCCTGGTGAGCGTGCACGTGATGTGATTCATCGGTTTAGTTATAGCGCTGGTGGCCCAGGCCTGGCGCCAGCGCTCGGTGGTTACAGATCTGTTTACATTTGTAGGCTGGCAGGAACATGAGATTTCCTCTGGGTGTACTGTGGCTGAACAGCATGGCCCTTCAAATCCCCCCCCCCCCCCCCACAACTCTAACCCTAACCCCAACCCACACACACCTTCCTCTTTCAGATCACTTGGTCTGAGGGTAACCCCAGACCCCCAACATACACTCACACAGAGACTGACAAGGGTTCAATGAGCTAGCATGGACACACACATATTGCATTGTTGGTAACAAACACGTGCTTGTGTGCACACAGAAACCCGCCTGCATGACTTATTAGAATGCCAGTGGATCTTATGGATCTTATGGATTATCTGGTGTTTGACTTATCCCATTCCTTGACACAGAGGAAGGCCTTGTTCTGAGATGGTCAACGAGACTAATCTTAAAGAGGAGCCCCCACTCATAAAAGGCAGAAATCCAAGAGTGGAAATGGAATTTAGTTTTGTTAGTGTAGACCGAATCACCGGGACTTAGCGCTAATACAAAAATCACTTCTGGGTAGAAGAGTGCCAGTTGATTTGAACAGCTGAGATACGTGGATCAGAATCAGAATCAGAATCAGCTTTATATGCCAGGTATGAGGACACATACGAGGAATTTTCTTTGGAGCATCACTCTACTGTGTTGTACTTACACATACAAAACAAACATAAACACACTAATATATACACAATGTATACATACTCTAGACAGAAACAATATTGAGGCATGAGTGCAATGAAGAGTTCAATAAAATTATTTAAATGTGGAGCACAGTGCAAAGGATACTGGGATAAATAGTATTATGTTATATTACAATATGAACCTTATGAACAGTATGAACAGTTCTGAAATAGGAAATGAGAATGATGAATACATTAAAAAAATATTAAGTGAGATGTGAGAATGGGAATGATGAATAATACTAAATAAGTGGAATAATAAGTGGAACCAGTAAACAGGTGCTGTAGAGACAGTGTTACAGGGTTATTGACCTGGACTTTTTTGATGATGGTGTCTGTGTTGGGCTCCCTCTTGAGGTCCTGGGATATAGTGGATCCCAGAAACCTGAAGGATTTCACTGCAGGCACAGGGCTGTTGAGTATGGTGATTGGGGGAAGAGTGGGGGGTCTCTTCCTGAAGTCCACGATCGTCTCCACAGTTTTGAGCGTGTTGAGCTCAAGGTTGTTCCGACTGCACCAGAAGAGCCAGCTGATCCCCCTCCCGTCTGTAGGCCGACTCATCACCGTCCCGGATGGGGCCGATGACCGTTGTGTCGTCAGCAAACTTTAGGAGTTTAACAGATGGGTCTCCTAAGGTGCAGTCATTGGTGTAGAGGGAGAAAAGCAGTGGGTCGAGCATATAACCCTGGGGGACGCCAGTGCTGATAGTCCGTGTGATGGATGTGACGTTCCCCAGCCTCATCTGCTGACTCCTGTCAGTCAGGAAGTTTGTGATCCACTGACAGGTGGAGGCTAAAAGTCGGCAAACTTGATTTCTGTTGTCATTTTCAGCTGTAACTGTAACTTTTAAAGATATATAGTTAAACACGGGGGTCCAAGCTATCTGATGTTTCTGCATTTTCATTTTAGATGAACGAGATGAGAGTTTATCCAGTTCCTCCTGTTAATTTGTCGGCTATGTATGGGACAGGACGCAGGAATTTTCCATCCCAGAAGTACTGGACAAATCAACTTTTTGACCTGAATATGGTGAAAAGTAGAAAGCGAAAGTACCACCAAAGAGAGTAGGATTTCTCCTCCGGGGATCATGAATGTCTGTCCAAATGTTAACCCTCCTGTTGTCCTTGGGTCAAATTTGACACATTTTCAAACTGTTTCTACATCAGAAAATTTGGGTTTCTTTCAACGAAAATGTCAAAAAAAATGACATGGATGGTTCCATATAACGCTCTACACAAATAAATCAGACATAAATCAGTTCACTACTCTGACTGAGTATGTGCGCTTTAGTCAATGTTATGGCATTTGGGCAAAAAAAAAAAAAGAGATACAAGTGGAAGAAAGTGGCAAAAATGACAGAAATAGCTTCAAAAACATCTAAAACAGCGCAGACAAGAACTATTTGAAATTGTTTAACCCAGAAAAACTAAAAGTTCCACGGGCAATGGGACGACTACACAAGGGTTAAAGGCAATCCACCCAATGGGTGTTGAGATATTTCAAACCTGGAGCAAAGTATAACTAGGACTGTACATTATTGGCTTACACTCACTTACAGCTATTCTATGCAAAAGTACAATATCATTCTTTATAATGTGGAGTGTCGAAATGTCTTCTTCTCTTCTTTTTAAGCTCCTCAATCTTTCAGACCATGTACAGGCAAGTTGTTTTATCAAGCAAGAACAAGATCCAGCCCGATAAACCCAACGCTGGACATCAATATCCCCAGAGAAGTCGGAATAACTGACATTCTTGGGATGAACCAGACTCTTACAAACTCGTGTTTGTTTACTCACTTCCATTGGCGGTCTTAATTCTCTTTTTCTCCCTCTCTCGCTCCCTCTCTCTTGATAATATAATCAAAAGAGGAGCCAACACAATACCTTTGGACATGAGAGGGGCCTGCAGATCCAGTAGTACTGAGGCGGCAGACAGCCAGCCATAACAACATCAAACAGCCCCTAGCCTCCAGCATTTAGACCGAGCCAAGACCCCGGACCAAAAATATGATTGCTGGTTCTTTTTAAGATAAGAATGCAGACAAGCTCGGAGATTATTGCGAACAATACGCACAGGTATGAAGTGGCCGTAGTGGTACAGGTGGATGGATGGTAGCCAACACTTAAGAAGAAGAAAAGCGGTACTTTGGGTCAGATGAGGATTCTGGGATGCCTTAGATGAGAATGGAGGAGTTTTTTTGAAATGTGCAGGCATGTTTGGACATTAGAAAACACAGAAATATGTATTTAGTTTTCTTGTGAGTTTACAGTTCATGTTCTGTAAGAAAGAAAACACATGAGACATGAGAATACTGGGAATTTAACCCTTGTGTGTGTGAAAAAAAAACCTTTTTGGTCACTTTTTTTACAACACTTTTATCACTTTTCTGACATTTTGTCACTTTTTAAATATTGTGTGTGCTTTTTTTTTTACATTTTTGATGTTGACATTTCCAGCGCTTATTTGTTACAGCAACATTTCTTTTCTTTTCTTTTTTAACGAAAAGGGCAAATTTGACCTGAGGACAACATGAGGGTTCAGAAACTGACATGGAGCACCCCCCTCTGGTCAACATAGATAAGTACACATGCTTTAGTGAACACTGGACACATAGACTGTATTTATTATTAATATTAATAACAGTGTGACTGGACCTCAGACTTCTTTATTAATCCTTTTGGCATGACTTGAAATTTCCAGCAGCAGCTTCCAAAAAAGGAATAAAAAATACAGTATAGAGAGAAAAAACAGTTTAAAAATAACAATAAAAATAATAATAGCAATAACACCTTGGGCTATAAAAAGACCTTTAACCATTAATTAGCAGGTAAGAGCAGTTAGAGTGTCCAGATATGTATGTGAGTAGATGATTAATTACTCAGAGTGGCTACTCCTTCAGCACACAACCTCATTCAACATAACAAAAAATCATATTTGAGAGGATTTCTTTTGTCACAATTAAAAAATTATTATTATTAGTAGGTTAGAAAGTTATTTTCATCCGCGCTTAACCTTTTGCATAGCAGTATTTTGTTCTCGAAAATGCAAAATAGTGACATATCATATGTTGCCAATTACTAATGAATCACCAAAATGTTTTTCAGTCGATCCGCAGTCGCCAACATGAACACAAACTTCTGATTTGTCATAGGAATCCGGTTTTACTTCCAGTGTGCCTATCTTGGCCTTTAATTAATTGGACTGAATAATGCACCACATGCTTTTTCACACACAAGTGTAATGCCGGTAATTCTGTGACTCTGACTAGCTATTAACAGCCTGTGTAACCATATAAAAACAACCCCATAGTGTGTGTACATATCACCACCGACGGGCTGAGATGACGCTCCGATTAGTGTGTGTTCATTACTTTAGGTTTCATGTCAGCCTTAAGAATGTTAAGTTGGTGAGTGGAGGAGTTTGAGAAGATGCATGGTGAGCTTTTTGGGTATTATCTGTTTAAGTGACAATAGTCTTCCTTAAAATACAGGGGGCATATGTTAAATTCCCATAGAGACAGGCCCATTTTTATTATTACAGGCCAGTTATTTCACGGATTAGGATACTATAATTACCCCCCCCCCCCCCCATCATCACATACCCTTCACCATACATAGAGATAGCTATGGGGAACTTTCCATAATATCATCTCTCAATGCAAATCAAACCAGCTTTTATTCAAAATGAAATAAAACCATGCCAATCTCTAGGTATGGTGAAGGATATGTGATGACGTTGGGGGGGGGGCGGTTTATTCCAACATCCAAGGGAACTTTATCAGGATGCATAGTATCCTGATCCATGAAATAACTGGCTTTAAAAAAAAAAATGTGCCTGCCTCTATGGTAATTTAACATAGGGGGGTGTATACTTACAGTATGTCCCCTGTATATTAAGGAGGACCATTTATTAATTTATGATACATTATTCAATCACAAAGAAAATTGGTGTCCTTAAAAGGTTGGATTTTTCTAATTTTTTTGAATTAAGGCATGAAGATAAATTTCCAAAAGATGTTTTTTTTATTCCTCTTTATAATCAACTTTATCATGACTGTGTAAGGTTATTGTAGCCACTGTATTTGATCACCAAGAAGGCTGTATTCACATTTGGAGACCTCAATTAGCTATAATCAGTCAGAAATAATATTATTTTATCATACGAATGACTAACGAGGCTAACGTGTCAGGGAAAAAGAGGGAATGCGTCAAAATGCAATCAATTTTAGGCCGTTTTTTAACAACAACACAGCTGATTGGAAATTGGATTTTGTGCCTTTGGTGCGTACTTTGTCACAGCCTTTCAGCCCCTTTCAGCAATGCGGAGTGTGTTTAATGATGAGCCAATATATTTACACGAGCAAACATAAGTGCACATTTTGATACACAATGTCCACCTGCATCACTTAGCCTATCACTTGTGTATGCATCTCTCTATTAAGCCTATGTGGGATTCAGTGTTGACGCAAACAATTATTGCAGTGCTCCTGGAGACGAGTGTAATTGTATAAACCGAGGGGGGGGTTTTGATGTGTGAAGTGCATCTATCTACGTAGTTCTATGCCTCAATTGGCAATACTGGTCCTATTTTCAGTCATGGAGGAATTCCCTTGTCCCTCCGAGCTGAAAGTGGTTGGTGAGGGATGGTCTCGGAGGTGCAAAGCAGTACAATGGTTAAAAGTTTTGAAGTCGTGAGAACTTCTAAACTCCACTGACTAAACTTAACTCAACACCACGTTTACCCTAAACTGAAAGGTGCAGTTCCACAGGCATAATAGCGCAGAGAAAAGTTCTACCTTCATGATAGGATACACATCCCTACCAAACTTAACCCTTATGTTGGCCTCCTGTGTCAAAAAGATTAACACTTACTTTTTTTTACCCTTTCTTTTGACATTAGTATTTTTTAATTTCACTAACACCACCTTACTACCACTAGTTTTACACTTCTTGTTGGAATCCATGGTCAATAACCCTCAACTGTATAGAATTGTACCTAATATTTGAGTAAATAAAGCAGAAATTATGAATTATTTTGACTAATAGTTAAGATCAGAGGAACGTATGTTAAGTGGGTGAATTTGGTCAGGATCCTGAGTTGACAGCCTTTGAATTTACACCCGAAATTCAATGAAAGTGATCAATTGTATTTGCAAAGCGCATTGCATGGAATCTCTCCTCTTTTGTGGTGATTTGGTTTATAAGAATGCCATATTTCTGATATAAACATTATTAAAAGGGGTCAAATTTGACCTGGGGATAACAGGAGGGTTAATGACAAAATAGCCACTTTAAAATAGATAGGATGAAAGGCTAGCTTTTGGTGCCCCAATTTCAAAGATATATATATAACTCCATAGCTATAATCAGGTCTAAATGTGTCTGTACTAAAACCTGAGTGTTCCTAACTCATTCCTAACAATGAGTTACATTTTTGATGTGGGCATAAAACACCTTATTTTCTCTGGTTGTCAGCATAACAAGAAAAACTCTTTTTGGTGTTCTGGCATGACAAGCATGTCTGTCACTGATAGATACTGATTATAGATAGAGACATAACTTCCTGGTGATGGTGAGTACTTACAAGCTCTAGCAAATTACTGATTTGCTACGACATTTTGGTTTTAAAGGCGAGCATGTCACAGCTAACGTTAATTTGTATAGCTTAATTTAGCTGTTAGCAAGCTCGTGAGCCAATAGTCCAACCTGTAACAGCGTAACAGTTGGTCTAAAGCTAATTCAGCATTCAGAATTATGCATTAGCACGTTACCGATAAAAAAAATGTTTGTTAGTACCAGCTTACCAAACACACTACAGACGTCCAACGGTCTAAATAAAAATTAACGTTAAAGCAGGATAACAATCTCATGTTTGAAAATGAAAATGAAAAGGATACCCCAACAGGCCCCAGCGAGGATCGAACTCGCGACCCCTGGTTTACAAGACCAGTGCTCTAACCACTGAGCTATGGAGCCCGAACTTGCACATATATGAATACAAAAAAAATTTAAAGGTGTGAAATGTGAATCGGAAGTCACTATGACGCAGTTCTCGACGAGCCGGACAGACAGACTTTGGACCAGCATTCTAGCATTCACACGTAGCTAACCGTCTATTGAGCTTGAGTTACCAAAATGTCTTTTTTCTATGTCATTTTGAGCTGGACTGCTTTGTTTCTGTTCTTTCTGATATTCATATCGTTTATTGGTTATTGGTTATATGTTAAACACATTCATATGAAATATGACCACATACCTGGGCCACCGAGAGACAAGTAAGTCAACGTCAAGTTCATAGTTTGTCGTTAAGTTGGTTCTAGCGCTTAAGTTACTTGTTTTCTTGTCACGTAGCGAGCTATTAGCTAAAATTATTGAGTTGTTGACATTACCTGGCACATTTTTATTTTTTCGCCCACAGTTTTCTCCTCGGACATTCACCAACCTTTTTAAGGATAATGGGAAAAGGGGACAACATTCACGACACGTTTCTGGAATGGTAAGCACAATTATGTTTCGTGCATTTAAGACAAAAATAGGCTATGAGAATATTAAATACTTAAATGGGAAAAATGTCAACTTAGAACAAGTGCCATAGGCCCCATGTACCAGATATAAAACAAGTTGCAGCAAGTCTAAAACTTGACCCAGGCAACATGGCTGCCAGGTGGTTTTATCCATAGACTGTATATATACAGTATGTACCAGATATAAAACAAGTTGCAGCAAGTCTAAAACTTGACCCAGGCAACATGGCTGCCAAGTGGTTTTATCCATAGACTGTATATTTACAGTTATGTTCTATCCCAGTGTTAGCAAGTCAGAACTACATCTCATATCTGTTCTATGATGTTACATGGAACCCGGCGTTGGTTCAGTTTTTTTGCAATGGAGTTTCTATATTCTGCTGAAAGACGGATGTGATGTAAACCACAGTGCTTAACCCGTGGCGCTAGTTAGTTACCTCTAATGATGAACATATGACATGTCATTTACAGGGCCGAGACATATGGTCCTGTCTGCAGAGTAAATATTCTGCATTACGTTGCAGTCCTTGTGACCTGCCCAGAAGCAACCAAGGTAAACACAGCACCTTATAGTAGTTATATAACCACCAGTTGCATAAGCATTGCACAATAAACATAAAGTGTTAAAGTGCGCATCATGAAATGCCACACATTTTTTTCTATTGTCCTTTTGGGTACAAATGGATAGGCATAT
>NC_048424.1:19984857-20005975 GCF_013103735.1 Etheostoma cragini
TCTTTTACCCTTGATGTTATTGCTAAGGTATTGTGCTATTGTCTGTTTCACGTCTTCCACAGCAGGAATGATCCAAAAAGTTTTTCTTGTATGTGACAAAAGCACCAGCTCATGAGAAAAGTTTAAAAAAGGTATAATGAAGTTGGAACTACCTTATTTTCTTCATAACTCTCAGGTGGCATTTGGAGTGGATTTAGACCTGCAGAAGGATAGATTAATTTTCCCTAAAGCCATTGAGACATGTCTGAAAGGGATGGTCTACATAGCCAGAGACGTCTTCTTTGAGGTATGACTTCACTACAGATTTGTAAGGAGTTTCTGTGGTGATGATATTATAAACTGTTTGCGATCCCCAAATCTTGCATTTCCAGTACAAGCTGAAGAACCGACCATTCATTAAGAAAGTGAGGGAAGCTTGCCACCTGCTGCGCACCACTGGAGCTAAGTGGATTAATGACCGAAAGACTGCCATGCAAAACGGGGACGACGTCCCCAAGGACATCCTCACGCAGATCATCAAATCAGCTGGCAAAGGTTATGGTCCTTAAAGTTTGATTTGATTAGATAAGAAGAATTTGGAAAGATTTGGAATGCGTCATGCTCCTCCGGCGTCGTGACGCTTTCGGAGTTCTGTGTTGGGGTTGAAAAAGAACGTGTTTCTTTCCACTTCACCGCCAGAATGCTAGGGGGGGCGGTGTGGTTTCCAGAGGGTCAATTGCAAAACTCTTTGTTTACTGGTGCGTTGGTGTGTGTGGGGAGTGCGTGATAGAGCGATGGAGAAAGAGAGAGAGTGATTATAATTGTCTTTAGAGCAAGTTGTGACTCTAGAGTCATAGTGAGAGAAACATAGTGTCTCCCCTGTATATCAATATCGTGATATGAGACTAGATATTGTCTCAGAGTTTTGATATCGTAAGACGGCATAAGTGTTGTTTTACCCTGCTTTTAAAGGTTGCATTACAGTAAAGTTGTCATTTTTGGAATTCACCAGATTGTTGTAACTGCCTTTACACTCTTAGTCATTATATCCACATTACTGCTAATTATTTATCAAACATCTTATTGTGTAAATATTTTGTGAAAGCACCATTTGTCAACACTACAATATCGTTGCGGTATCAATATTGAGGTATTTGGTCAAAAATATTGTGATATTGGATTTTCTCTAGACAGGACAGGCGAGTTAATATATATGTATACATTAGTTCAACTTTGAGTCCAACATGGATTTTGATGTTACAAATTATATGGTTACTAAATATATTGGTATACTTGTTGAATTTTTTTTCTCCTTACTATTCCAGAGGAAAGCATGACTAAAGAAGATGAAGAGTTGATGTTGGACAATTTTGTGACCTTTTTCATTGCGGGTGAGTGTGTGTCGTCTCTGCTTTGATGTGTGTAATGATCCATACAGAACCTTGAAGCTGTGCTTCATAGTGAGGCTAACAATGTTATAGGGACACTTTCAATAAAACATATATCCCTCTTAATCAGAATGTCCGCTATCCACCAGTTTAGGTGTGAATTCTAGACACATTTGGAGTTAAATATTACTTTTCAAGTTTAAAAATCCCCACTCCTATGTCTGTGTATTATTAGCATCATCACTACCATATATTTAAGTCCTACTTTTTTTTGGTGGTTTTGATGAACTGTTCCTTTAAGCATGACTTTGGGGTTTTGAAGGTAAAGTTCTATCATTTTAGGACAAGAAACAACTGCTAATCAACTGGCTTTCTGCATCATGGAACTCGGGAGACATCCCGACATTCTGGAGAAGTAAGAAGCAAAAATGACGTGCAGAACCGCTTCACACTGTCGCTTTTGAATATTGGTTTGTTCAGTTGGGTTTTTATTTCTCAGAGTGAAGAAAGAGGTGGATGATGTTGTTGGGATGAAACAGGAGATCAGTTATGATGATCTGGGGCAACTGGTCTACCTCTCACAGGTACGTGGAGTTAGGAATAGATGGTTTAGCTCTTCAGGAAGAAAGCATGTTGTGAATCACTGACTCTCAAGTTAGTCTATACGATACGTGTTCTTGTTTTCAATTTGAAAAATGGCTCCATCTACAAATGACACACTAAACCGAGATTTGCATTTATCTACTTAAATGTACTTGAATAGATTTAATTTGTTAAGACATTGACAAAAGATCACCCCGTAACCTCCTCCCAGGTGCTGAAAGAGACTCTGAGGATGTACTCGACAGCTCCAGGCACGTCTCGTGATCTACCCAAAGACATTGTCATTGATGGCATCCACGTACCTGGAGGAGTCTCATGTTTTGTGAGTACCTCTAATGCAGGAAGTTTTATATTAAGTTTTTTAATTTTTTTATGTACAAAAGCACAGTGGCACCTATAACTTAAACAAGTGGTGCCTATGGCCACTTGGCCAGTGCAAATGCAAATGACAAAACCGGTTTTGGGGGACAGTAGTTAGTAGAGCTGTTTAGAAATGGACTGTTCCTATAACTACGTTGTTGTAACTACTTGGTCAGAAAGAGGCTAAAGCTGCACTTTCTCCTATAATATAAAACCTTCAGTAACACAAGGTACATTCATTTTAACAAGTTCAACTCTGTAATCTCAGATTTTAAAGAATTGAATGATTTCTCAAAATAAAAAAAAATACTCCTGCGAGAAGGAGACGGGGCATAGCTTTCTGCCCATAATGTATCATAATGCATTAACATGCCACAACCTGAGGTACAGTAACTATTGATCTGCTCTCAATGTTCTGAAATTCAGTTGAGCTCCTATGCGGCTGGGAGAATGGAGAAATTCTTCAAGGACCCGCTGACATTTGATCCAGACAGATTTCACCCAGATGCTCCCAAGTAAGTAGCATACAAGTTTTCTAAAAACGACGCAGTTTATTTTTAGTCTTAAAGGTCCCATCGCATGAAAATTGCACTTTATGAGTTTTTTTATTAATATGAGTTCCCCCAGCCTGCTCTGCCTTTGAGAAAATGAAAAGCTCAGATGGGCTGAGCTGGAATTTGCCCCTTATGAGGTCATAAGGAGATAGGTTACCTCCCCTTTCTCTGCTTTGCCCACCCAGAGAATTTGGCCCACCCATTAGAAAGAGAAAGACATCATGGCTTTCAAAAGAGCAAAGTGGCAGTTGGTCAAGGCCTCACCCATGGCCTTCAACTTGCCCCCCCTCTCTTCTCCTCAAAATCTACAGACTCAGAAGTGGCACATACTAAGGAAAACTCATTGTAGGACTGGCTCTAGTGGCTGTAATTCTGCACCAAGGCTGAATTTTGGAAAAGAGATTTCAGTAACAGTATGAGCGGACCACTAAGGCCTATACAAAAGAGACTTCAGATACAGTATTAGCTGACCACTAAGGCCTAAATAAAAGAGACTTCAGATACAGTATTAGCGGACCACTAAGACCTATATAAAAGAGACTTCAGAAACAGTATTAGGGGACCTCTAAGATCTATATAAAAGAGACTTCAGATACAGTATTAGGGGACCACTAAGGTCTATATAAAAGAGACTTCAGAAACAGTATTAGGGGACCTCTAAGATCTATATAAAAGAGACTTCAGATACAGTTTTAGGGGACCACTAAGCCATATATAAAAGAGACTTCAGATACAGTATTAGGGGACCACTAAGGTCTATAGAAAAGAGACTTCAGAGACAGTATTAGGGGACCACTAAGGTCTATAATTAGATAATTTGTTTATTAGTCCCCAGTGGGGAAATTACTGCACTACACTCTGTGTACACACTTTTGTTAGTACTCACACACACAGGCCTGAAATACACACACACATGCTCAGGACATATACATGCACTATACATGGAGAGATGTCAAAGTGAGTGGGCTGCCAGCTGAACCAGCACCCTGGGCGGTCAGGGGGGGGGGGGGGGGGGGGGGGGTACCTCCTTGTGTACGGGGGGTACGGCAGCGTAGCCCCCGTACACAAGGAGGTGAACTGGCATCTCTCCAGCCACCAATCCACGCTCTCAACTTTTTGGGTCCATATGGGGATTTGAACCAGTGACCTTCCGGTTCCCAACCCAACTCCCTATGGACTGAGCTACTGCCACACCAATATATAGAATATATATATAGAAAAGCATCCAAAGAGCACCATGTCATGGGACCTTTAACATTTTAGAACACTGATCGTTGTCCCAGATGAAAGCAGGTAAACATTGTACATTAAGGGATGCTGTCTTTTATCTACTTTACAAGGCCGTATTATTGCTACTTCCCCTTTGCACTCGGTCCACGCTCATGCCTAGGACAGAACTTTGCTCAGGTGGGTGATGTCATAAATAGTCAACACACACAACAACATAACAATGCATGAAATGAACTCAATGTGTGTTGGGGCGATTGCAGATGGAGGCTAAAGTGGTGATGGCCAAGCTGCTCCAGAGGTTTGACTTCCCCCTTGTGCCGGGACAGACCTTTGACATACTGGACACTGGCACACTCAGGCCAAAGGGTGGAGTGGTGTGCTCTGTCAGACACAGGGATCAAAACAAGTAAATGGTCTTACAGGGCCGTATAACATGAGAAGAAACAAAAAGGGTTCACGTGGTGTGTACGGGTTTTTGGTTTAATTAGACTAGCTTACTGCCTGCAGCTCTGTACTCCTGCCTTAGCCAAAAGCATCTTATGCTGCAGAGTTTTATCACTTTTCTGTGAATGTTTAGCTTTTATATAGAAAATATTATCAGTGCTTGCTTTAATGAAACAAACAGTATTTCCACATGCAGTTATGAGTATGAATTGCCCCTTGGGAGTTAATAAAGTTTTTTGCATCTGTATTAGTTATTACTGACCACTAATAAGCATATGGGACCACTTTTCCTTCTGTTGATAGCACTTGAATTTGCTGTATCTGTCCCTCTGTATCTCGGTGTAACTGCTCTCCTATACCCACTAAGCTTCTACACTTGTTTTGTGCCTTTAACACTGATATACAAATGCTGAATTAAAGCATCATTTTTTAGAATTAACTTTGTTGTTTTTGTACACATACAGATGTTTTTTGTTTCTGCTGCAGAAATGACTTTGTCTGTTTTGCACTTCAATAAATGAATGATAAATTTAATGCCTGCCAGTGGGATTTTATTCCATGCTGTGTATGTACTCAACCTGCTGTGTCTGGCTGTTACTGACAGTGTACACACGGGGGCGATCGGACCTTGCAAAAAGCACATCTAAAAAGCACCTGTTAAGATACAAATTAATTAGAACGCTTCTTAACTTAATTTAGGAGATTTTTCATTTTATTTTATTTTTAAATATTATATTAATATTAACAGTTGTTGAGTGAGTAATTACATTTTAATCAGAGGCCAATCTTGATGGAATGGCAGTTAAAGTCAATTTTTAAATTCTTTTAATTAATTTTTACTAATAACAGTGGAACAGTTTGTAAATAGTAAAAGCTAAATATATACTACACAAATCGCTTTAAACATGTGGTAATATTTTATACAGTTTATGGTACTTGAAGTGAAATAGGCGTTCTCTAGTGCTACTTCTTTTATGAATCATGTGTTTTTCTCAGTCCTGAACTCGTTACTGTCTCTTTAAGAGGGCGGAGCCTGCGCCCTTTGAGACGCCCCCGCACCTGGAGAACTTGACAAACTTTAGTCTAACTGGCTTTGGACTAGCTTTCTGTCGTTCCAACGTAACAGTCGTTAAAATGTCATTTTCCCATGTTATTTTGAGCTGGACTGCTTTGTTTCCGCTCTTTCTGATTTTCATATCGTTTATTGGTTATTGCTTATATGTTAAACACATTCACATGAAGTATGACCACATACCTGGGCCACCGAGAGACAGGTAACGTCAAGTGCATGGTTTGTCGTTAAGTTGGTTCTAGCGTTAGTTAACTATATTTGTTTTCTTGTCACCTAGCAAGCTATTGGCTAAAAATCATTGAGTTGTTGACGTTACCTGGCACGTTTTGATTTTTTTTGCCCACAGTTTTCTCTTCGGACATTCACCAACCTTTTTAAGGAAAATGAGAAAAGGTGACAACATTCACGACACGTTGCTAGAATGGTAAGCACAATTATGTTTCATGCATTGAAGACAACAGTAGGCTTTGTGAATGTTAAGTACTTAGTTGCAGCAAGTCTAACTTGACCCAGGCAACATGGCTGCCAGGTGGTTCTATCCATAGACTGGACAGTGTATGTTGTAACGCTAGCCTATCCTGGTGTTCCGGTTTAACGAGAGACCCATGTTAACTCGAGACCAGCTATATGCGTCTGTTGTTGTCATAGTGACGACAGCCGTTGAAAACGAGAAGAAAATACGTAGCTGTCCGCGGCAAAGCCTTTTTGTTAGGTTGCCATTAAAATGTTAAAACGTAACGACGTGTGCATTTTCTCTCTGATTTGTCTTTGGAGTCTAGTCTGAGGAAACTTGTCAGTCGCGTTTGGAATTTGGAATTGGAAGTTAATTACTCTTTTTTTTTTTTTTTTTTTTTTTCAACAAGGCTAGAAAAGAAAAATCCTACCACACTAACTGGGAACTATTTAACTTTGAGTCAGGAAAATTCATATGACATTATGGAATCTCTATTGCCAAAGCTAGAAAAGCAGAAGATGAGGAAGTCATAAGTAAAATTTCCTCAATTAGTCAAAGACCCCACCCCCCCCTCCCGTGGAAATTTCAGGGGAGGATAAATTGCTTCTTTTACAACTCCAAAACAAATTAGATGACTTATATTGACCAAACGTGAGGGAGCCTTTGGAAGGTCTAGGAAGAGATGGCTGGGGGGGGAGGGAGAACGAAATTCTGCATCTGTTTTCCTCCTTGAAATATACCGAGCCAAAATCAATTCTGTCTATAATTTAAATGTTAATCTAGTCATTGCTGCATTTCAAATTTTTGTTCCAAATTTCATAGCAATCTATACAAGTTAAAATATAATGAAGTTTTTTGCGGTAAATAACGTAAGAAAGATTAATGTGGCAGACAGAGATTATTGTGACAACCCTCTTACAATTCAATTGCACTACTTAAAAACAATAAATCCCCCGGCACTGACGGTTTAACTGCAGAATTTTACAAAGTGTTCTCAGATCACTTAGCTCCATTTTTCCTACAGGTTTTTACTAGGTTTTTAGGGTATAGAGACTGATGCCCTTCCTCCTAGCCTCACTCAAGGGCTGGCGTGCTGCATTACACTGCTGAGACTTATATTTACTCACAAAAGGTAGCTATGAGTTTAAATCCAAGTTGTTAATGACTTTTTTTTCTACTTTTAAAAGGGCTAAGCTAAATACTTTTCTACGTGACGCGTGTTAACTTAAACAGGCTCTGAAGACGAATAGCTGTGTTCAATAAAACGTATTATAGACGTTAACGGGAAGAGCAACGCTGCGTTACTGTTTTCCTTAACAGCAAGGCAAGGCAAGGCAGCTTTATTTGTATAGTACATTTCAGCAACAGGGCAATTCAAAGTGCTTTACGCAAAATCAGTTAAACAGATAAAACACAAGTACAAACAGTTAAAAATCATAAGCATTAAAAACCGATAAAACACATAGACAGTTTAAAACAAAATAGAAACATTAGGACACATAAAACACAACAATAAAAGTTACAGTGCAGCATAAGAAATGTAAAGAAACGAGCATTCATTTAAAGAAAAGCAGGCCAAGTTTCAAATGCGACTGACAAGTTTCCTCAGACTAGATTCCAAAGACAAATCCCGGATAACGTACACGTTATGTTTTAACATTTTAATGACAACTTAACAAAAAGGCTTTCACGCGGACAGCTACGTAGGCTATTCTCTTCTCGTTTTTAACAGCTGTCGTCACAATGACAACAGCAGACGCATTTAGCTGGTCGCCAGTTAACATGATCTCTCGGTAAACTGGAAAACCGGTGTTAGCAAGTCAAAATTACATCTCATATCTGTACTACGATGGTACGTGGGACCTGACTTGACGACGTTTGTTCAGTTTTTTGCAGTTGAGTTTCTATATTCTGATGAAAGACGGATGTGATGTAAACCACAGTGCTTAACCCGTGGTGCGCTAGTTAGTTACCTGTAATGATGAATATATGACATGTCATTTACAGGGCCGAGACATATGGTCCTGTCTGCAGAGTAAATATTCTGCATGAAGTTGCAGTCCTTGTGACCTGCCCAGAAGCGACCAAGGTAAACACAGCCCCTTCCAGTAGTTATACCAGTATAATCACCAGTAGCATAAGCATCCCAGATAGTAAATAGTTATTGAAACAACGTAACATCAACATCCCCAGGGCTTAAAGTAGAATTGCCAACTTTTCCAGTGAGATTTGGTGGGTCCAACCCAAATTTTGCATAGTACAAAGCCATTTCTTTGGCTGTTTCGCCATCATTATCCTTCAGGGTTTTGAATTTGTATTTATTTTGTGTGGGGGGATGGGGGGGCTCCCCAGCCCGGGATTTTGTTTTTTTGAAGAAAAAAAACTACTTTCTGGAGTTTTGTGCAAAGAAATGGAGAAATCAAGTCTTACCTATGGTCAAAACTGTAGGGTTAAGAGCCTTTTCCTTGTTGTAGCATCAACAGGTATTAGGGCATTTACATTAATGTTTATCAGTCATTACTTGATTACACACACTGTATGTGCCAAACATAATGTGCCACATGAAGAGACAGTAGCATTTGACAGTAGCAATATCTGAGAAGTTTTGGGTCTGTGGTGACCTGGTCCACACAAATTTCCTTCTCCCATTCTCTCTTGAATGGACAAACACACACACACACGGTTCTCTGGCTAGGGACCCAAAGTTAAATTAACGTTCTACCAAAGGGACCAACTGACCACTGAAATTCTAAAGAAAGAACCACCGATTTGCATAAATTCTAATCCTTTGAAACTAAATGGATAGATATAAACATTACATCTAGAGATGTACAGAGGTTAGAGAAGCACAAGTGGCCCAACGTTTCCCAGCTATGCTGTTTATCTTACTAAGATTTTATAAGACCAATCATTTTTCAGTGAATGCAAATCAAGTGACTGCAAAACGTTATGCTACTTCAAAAACTCAGAACAACCAAAAACAACCAAACGGGAACGTTGCGTGGCAGTACAGTGAAACCGCACAAGAACGTTACATTTGGTTGGTTCTGTTAATGTTTAGGGAACCTTATAACCCGCTAGTTAGTTACCTGTAATGATGAATATATGACATGTCATTAACAGGGCCGAGACATATGGTCCTGTCCGCAGAATAAATATTCTGCATTACGTTGCAGTTATTGTGACCTTCCCAGAAGCGACCAAGGTAAACACATCATCTTACAGTCGTTTTACCAGTATGATCACCAGTAGCATAAGCGTCCCAGATAGTAAATAGTCATTAAACAACGTTACATCAACATTCCCAGGGCTTAAAGTATTCCAGCACCGTGCCTTATCTCCGGCGTAAGGCCATGAGAAAAAAAAAAAAAGGGAACTTGCATGCTTTTTAATATTTTTTTAATGCGCTGAGTTTAACCTATCATCGAACTTCCACCTACCAATGAAACAAGTTCTAGCCAATCAAATGCAAAGTAAGGCGTGTCTTTGCCAAAAAGCGAGTCTCCTGGAGACCATCTCCACGTTTAATCATAAGCCAGAGATCAACAGGATTTTAAGGGTAATGGATATTGAAACAATTTTGATATCCCAGCATATCTCAACAAAACTTTAATGGTATTTTAGTATAGGCCTACCACTGTTTTAATCTAAAAAGGTATAATATTAAAACATTATTAGGCTATTATCCTGCTTTATTGGCAGCCAGGATGGGCTATGAGGAAAATATAGAAACTATGGCAATAAGCCTTTTAGGCCAGACTTTCTAGCACAAATGACACCCCATACATTTAAAAAAAAATGTGCGGGAGTTTCCCGCTCAACTTTAAATCAATGACTTTTCAACACATTGACAATATCGCCCGGCAATTTTAATGCTTAATCAATCATGAAGATAGCTATAGATCAATGTTGTTCCAATGTTGCTCACATCAACAGTAATAATGTCAGCTTTCATCAATATGGTAATGGTGATTCAACATGGAAAAGCATACAGTGAGGAAAATAAGTATTTAAACACCCTGCTATTTTGCAAGTTACCCACTTAGAAATCATGGAGTCTGAAATTGTCATCGTAGGTAACTATTTATTTATATGATACAGCTGCTAATAAGTATTTGAACACTTGAGAAAATCAATGTTAATATTTGGTACAGTAGGTTGGGTTTTTCACCAGGTTTGCACACACTGCAGAAGGGATTTTGGCCCACTCCTCCACACAGATCTTCTCTAGATCAGTCAGGTTTCTGGGCTGAGAAACACAGAGTCTGAGATTCCTCCCAAGATTCTCTTTTGGATTCAGGTCTGGAGACTGGCTAGGCCACGCCAGAACCTTGATCTTCTTCTTCCAGAACCACTCCTTGGTTCTCCTGGCTGTGTGCTTCGGGTCATTGTCATGTTTGAAGACCCAGCCTCGACCCATCTTCAATGCTCTAACTGAGGGAAGGGGGTTGTTCCCCAAACTCTCGAAATACACGGCCCCGGTCATCCTCTCCTTAATACAGTGCAGTCGTCCTGTCCCGTGTGCAGAAACCCCCCCTCCCAAAGCATTATGCTACCCCCCCATGCTTTACAGTATGGACGGTGTTCTTGGAATGGTACTCATCATTCTTCTTCCTCCGAACACAGTAAGGGGCGTTATGACCAAAAACTTAAAATACTTATTTTCCTCACTGTATATATTTTATAATATTAACTTTACAAACAACTTGTCAAATATTTTTTATTTAAACAGCCAAACAAAAGTGCAAAACAGTGGTCCGTATAATACAGCAAAGTACACCACAATCCTTCCTTGTGATCAAATGTTTCACTCCAAAACAAAGAGAGGAAATACAGGAAGAGCGAGACACAATAAAAACACAACAGTAAGAACAATGTCTGCAGCTGAAACACCTTGTCCTTCAATGTTCCCTCTTGTCATTGGCTCTGTTTCAGGAGATCCTGATGTCCCCAAAGTATCCGAAAGATAAATTCTACAACAGAATCTTCAGCCTGTTTGGTCAAAGGTAATTTGTCAGATCAGATTAGTTATACTTTTCATACTTTTTCACACAACAGTGTAATCTGTGATACTGTGAATATGTAAAATGTATGAACTGACAACAACTTTTGTTTTATGTGTGTGAGTATTATCAGCCCCCTTGTGTTTGGTTCCCTTTAGTGTTTGGTTATGCCGAATCATTTACAACCTCATATAGCTATTTTGAATGTTCCATGTCTCTTTTCAAGGTTCCTAGGCAATGGCCTGATAACGGAAACGGATCATGAGAAGTGGTATAAACAGCGGCGCATCATGGACCCTGCGTTCAGCAGCTTGTGAGTTATTTAAAATCACAAAGATTATAAACTATTTATATTTTATATCAAGTGTTTGCAATCATTGTAGATTCTGTTTAGATTGCGTGTATCTTTTGCTCTGGTTAGTGGAATTATGACCATAAAGTTCTATTTTGGTCTCATCTGACCACGTAACTTTCTCCCGTGACTCCTCTGGATCATCCAAATGGTCATTGGCAAACTTAATAGAACTTTGGAAACGGTGGTCCCAGCTCTTTTCAGGTCATTGACCAGCTCCTCCCGTGTAGTTCTGGGCTGATTATTCACCTTTCAGAGAATCACCACTGAGACCCCACGAGGTGAGATCTTGCATGGAGCCCCAGTCCGAGGGAGATTGACAGTCATGTTTAGCTTCTTGCATTTTCTAATGATTGCTCCGACAGTGAACCTTTTTTCACCAAGCTGCTTGGCAATTTCCCCGTAGCCCTTTCCAGCCTTGTGGGGGTGCTCTTTGGTCTTGGCCATGTTAGTAGTTGGATTCTTACTGATTGTATGGGATGGACAGGTGCTTATATGCATCTAACGACCTCAAACACGTGCGTCTAATTTAGGATAATAAATGGAGTGGAGGTGGACATTTTGAAGATAGACTAACAGGTCTTTGAGGGTCAGAATTGTAGCTGAAAGACAGGTCTTCAAATACTTATTTGCAGCTGTATCATACAAATAAATAGTTTAAAAAATCATACACTGTGATTTCTGGATTTTTTTTGTAGATTGTGTCTCTCACAGTGGATATGCACCTATGTTGAAAGTTTCAGACCCCTCCATAATTTCTAAATGGGAGAACTTGCAAAATAGCAGGGTGTTCAAATACTTATTTTTCCTCACTGTATGTATGTATGTATGTATGTATGAATGTATGTATGTATGTCCCGTTAGTCCACTTTCTAAATCTACTACATTTCCAGGTATTTAAGAGGTCTAACCGGCACCTTCAACGAGAGGGCAGAGAAACTGATGACTACTCTTACAGATGTCGCTGATAACAGGACAGAGGCCAGCATGCTCCACCTCATGAACTCTTTTACCCTTGATGTTATTGCTAAGGTATTGTGCTATTGTCTGTTTCACGTCTTCCACAGCAGGAATGATCCAAAATGTTATATATAATATATAAAGGTATAATGAAGTTGTAACTACCTTATTTTCTTCATAACTCTCAGGTTGCATTTGGAGTGGATTTAGACCTGCAGAAGGATAGATCAGTTTTCTCTAATGCCATTGACACATGTCTGAAAGGGATGCTCATTGTAGCCAGAGACGTCTTCTTTGAGGTATGACTTCACTACAGATTTGTAAGGAGTTTCTGTGGTGATGATATTATAAACTGTTTGCGATCCCCAAATCTTGCATTTCCAGTACAAGCTGAAGAACCGACCATTCATTAAGAAAGTGAGGGAAGCTTGCCGCTTGCTGCGCACCACTGGAGCTAAGTGGATTAATGACCGAAAGACTGCCATGCAAAACGGAGACGACGTCCCCAAGGACATCCTCACGCAGATCATCAAATCAGCTGGCACAGGTTATGGTCCCTAAAGTTTGATTCGATTAGAAAAGAAGAATTTGTAAAGATTATTTGTTGGGGTATTCTTAAGGCCGTTTCATGGTCGTGTGTAAACTCCACGCTGTTGCTACGGCGTCATGCTCCTACGACATCGTTCCCCTTTCGGAGTTCTGTGTCGGAGTTGAACGTGTTTCTTTGCATCATGGTGCATTTCACCACTAGAATGCTAGGGGTGTGTGGTTTCCTGAGGGATGTCATAACATGGCACGATAACTCACGCTGAAGGTAACACATTGTTGCAGCTTTTCCCTGTGTCCTGTGTAAGCAATGAAGTGGATTTTATATATTATATAAGCACACAAGTATAAACACCAGGCCAATTTACGTAGGCCACGGTGAAAGCTCTGAGTGGAGCCTTCGCACAACCATAAAAAGGGGCAGCAAGGGGCCGTGGGTCGGAATCAAACCCGCGTCTGCTGACGATACCAAGAAAATGCAAACTTCCCTCTGTTGTAATGGGGTCACGGCGGTTGCAAACAATGTTTTTTTGTGGTTTAGTGCCTAAGTAAAAAAGACATTTTAAACCTCGGAGAATAGTATGACAAAAAATGGAAGAACCACATGTTAACTACAAGCATCTGTATCTCAACATGTCATGTGCATCATTACCGTTCCATAAGATTTGCAGAGCAGAAGTGTGGTTTTAAGCTACTACCTGTTCACAATCCGATACAGTAGACAGGCCAGTTAATATGTACATTAGTTCAACTTTCAGTCCAACATGGATTTTAATGCTACAAATGATATGAAAAGATAACTAAATATATTGGTTTACTTGAATTTTTGTTGTTGTTGAATTTTCTCTTTTTTTATTATTCCAGAGGGAAGCATGACTAAAGAAGACGAAGAGTTGATGTTGGATAATTTTGTGACCTTTTTCATTGCGGGTGAGTCTGTGTCGTCTCTGCTTTGATGTGTGTAATGATCCATACAGAAGCTTAAAGCTGTGCTTCATAGTGAGGCTAACAATGTCAAAGGGATACTTTCGATAAAACATGTATCCCTCTTACCTAGAATGTCATCTATCTACATAGTTATTCACAATAATCCTTGCTCTTATGTCTGTGTATTATTATCATCACCACCACTTATATGTACCACTACTTTTGATTTGTTTTTTGATGAACTGTAATCAAAAACACAGGACTTTGGGATTTTGAATGTCATTTTCTAACATTTTAGGGCAAGAAACAACTGCTAATCAACTGGCTTTCTGCATCATGGAACTCGGGAGACATCCTGACATTCTGGAGAAGTAAGAAGCAAAAATGAGGTGCAGAACTGTTTCAGACTGTCGCTTTTGAATATTGGTTTGTTCAGTTGGGTTTTTATTTCTCAGAGTGAAGAAAGAGGTGGATGATGTTGTTGGGATGAAACAGGAGATCGGTTATGATGATCTGGGGCAACTGGTCTACCTCTCACAGGTACGTGGAGTTAGGAAAAAGATGGTATAGCTCTTTAGGAGTGAAGCATGTTGAGAATCACTTACTCTCAAGTTAGCCTATACGATACGTGTTCTTGTTTTCAATTTGAAAAATGGCTCATTCCACAGATGACACACTAAACTGAGATTTGCATCCTCTCTCAAAGAAATTGACCCCAAATCACGCTGTAACCTCCTCCCAGGTGCTGAAAGAGACTCTGAGGATTTACTCGACAGTTACTGGCACATCTCGTGATCTACCCAAAGACATTGTCATTGATGGCATCCACGTACCTGGAGGAGTCTCGTGTTTTGTGAGTACCTCTAAAGCAGGAAGTGTGACACAACCCAAAAAGGTTTTATTGTTAGTTTTTTATTTATTTATGTACAAAAGCACAATGGCACCTATAACTTAAAAACGGGTTACTGTTAGACAGGTGAGGTTGAGACAGTAGCCGCTTTCCAACCGGTTTGCAGTTCTTATCGTTCTTGTAACGCTTTTTTTCACTCCTACCAGTTCCTACCAGTTCCTATGGCCACCCTGTTTTGGGGGAGAGTACTGTAGTTAATAGAACTGTTTAGAAATGGACTGTTCCTATGACTACGTTGTTGTAACTACTTGGTCAGAAAAAGGCTAAAGCTGCACTTTCTCCTACAATATAAAACGTTTAGCAACACAGGGTACATTCGTTTTTAAGTTCAACTCTGTAATCTCAGATTTTAAAGAGTTGAATGACCTCTCAAAAAAAAAAAAAATACTCCTGGGAGAAGGAGACGGGGCATAGCTTGCTGCCCATAATATATCATAATGTATCAACATGCCACAACCTGAGGTACAGTGAATATTAAACTGCCATCAAAATGTTCTGAAATTCAGTTGAGCTCCTATGCGGCTGGGAGAATGGAGAAATTCTTCAAGGACCCGCTGACATTTGATCCAGACAGATTTCACCCAGATGCTCCCAAGTAAGTAGCATACAAGTTTTCACAAAATCATGCATTTTAATTTTTTGTTTTAAAGGTTCCATGGCATCAATATGAGTTCCCCCAACCTGCCTATGGTCCCCCAGTGGCTAGAAATGGTGATAGAAGTAAACCGAGCCCTGGGTATCCTGGTCTGCCTTTGAAAAAATGAAAGCTCAGATGGGCTGAGCTGGAAACTTGCCCCTTATGAGGTCATTAGGATCACTGGTTTGCCCGTGCTGAGAATTTGGCCCACCCATGAGAGAGATACATCATGGCTTTCAAACGAACAAAGTGGCAGTTGGTCAAGGCCACACCCCCAGCCTCCCCATGCCCCCTCTCCTCCTCAAAAGCTACAGACTCAGAAGTTGGACTGACTCTAACGGCTGTAATTCTGCACCAAGGCTTAATTTGGGGAAATAGACTTCAGAAAAAGTATTTGGCGACCACTAAGGTCTATGGAAAAGAGACTTTAGAAACAGTATTAAGGGACCACTAAGGCCTATATAAAAGAGACTTCAGATACAGTATTAAGAGACCACTAAGGTCTATAGAAAAGCATCCAAAGAGCACCGTGGCATGGGACCTGTAACATTCTAGAACACAGATCAATGTCCCAGATGAAAGAAGGGAAACATTGTACATTAAGTGATGCTGTCTTTTATCTGTTTTACAAGGCCATATTATTGCTACTTCCCCTTTGCAATCGGTCCACGCTCATGCCTAGGAAAGAACTTTGCTCAGGTGGGTGATGTCATAAATAGTCAACACACACAAAAACATGACAATGTATGAAATGAACTCAATGTGTGTTGGGGCGATTGCAGATGGAGGCTAAAGTGGTGATGGCCAAGCTGCTCCAGAGGTTTGACTTCCCCCTTGTGCCGGGACAGACCTTTGACATACTGGACACTGGCACACTCAGGCCAAAGAGTGGAGTGGTGTGCTCTGTCAGACACAGGGATCAAAACAAGTAAATGGTCTTACAGGGCCGTATAACATGAGAAGAAACAAAAAGGGTTCACGTGGTGTGTACGGGTTTTTGGTTTAATTAGACTAGCTTACTGCCTGCAGCTCTGTACTCCTGCCTTAGCCAGAAGCATCTTATGCTGCAGAGTTTTATCACTTTTCTGTGAATGTTTAGCCTTTATATTGAAAATATTTCAATGAAATAAACTGTATTTCCATATGCAGTTATGAGGATAAATTGCCCCATGGGAATTAATTAAGTTTTCTGCATCAGTATCAGTTATTACTGACTACTAATAAGCATATGGGACCACTTTTCCTTCTGTTACTAGTAGTGATGGGCTAATGAAGCTTTTGTGAAGCAGTGAACCACTTAGAGGAATTGGTTTGAAAATGGGTTCATTACTAGAAGCTTCAGTAACAGTGATCTCGCCTGGTGATGTGCCAAGGCTGCATCTAAATTATCCCGACAAGATAGTGGACAGGAGGCTTTTAGACTAGTGGCACACGGGTATACTAACAATGGGGTGTCATTCTGTTTAAAATTAAAATTGATGAATTTGTGTATTGGGGAAACGGAGGATGTGCTGGGAAGATATAGCACAAGTGGATCTTTTCAGCATAGGAGCGATCATGCACCGCTGTACCTCCACTGTGGCTTCCATATTAATGATAACCATTTGGCATATTGTTTTTGGGAATCAACTTTACTGTTTTTGTACACGTACAGAGGTTTTTTTCTGCTGTAGAAATAACTTTGTGTGTTTCAATAAACTAATGATTAATTTAATGCCTGCCAGTGTGATTTTATTCCATGGTGTGTATGTACTCAACCTGCTGTGTCTGGCTGTTACTGACAGTGTACACACGGGGGCGATGTGACCTTGCAAAAAGCACATCTAAAAAGCACCTGTTAAGAAACAAATTCATTGGAACGCTTCTTAGATTAATTTAGGAAATTTCATGTCCTCTTCTCTTTAAATGTAGTAACAGTGTTTGAGCGGGTAATCACATTTTAATCAGAGGCAGATCTTGATAGAAGGCCAGTTAAAGTCAAATATTTAATTGAGAAACTATCAGTAATTGGGCCAACAACAGTTCCATTGCTTAGAAAGGAGCAATGACAAAAAATAACTAGCTTTTACTAATAACAGTCAAACAGTTTGTAAACTGTAAAAGCTAAACTACACAAAACGCTTTAAGTATGTGTTCATTATTTCGTATAGTTTTTGGTACGTGACTTTTTCTCAGCCCTGAACTCATTACTGTCCCTTTAAGAGGGCGGAGCCTGCGCCCTGTGAGACGCCACCGCACTATTCATCTACCTGCTGCCCACTTCTTTGCCATGTCTTGATTGGTTGTCTTGGCCGATAGCCTCTTGAATGATTTCAAACCCGAATGTTTGGACAAGAAGGAGGGGGTCCGCTGCTAATTCCGAGACGGCTGAGTTGAAAGGCTTCAACTATCCGTGCACCACCAACACACCACCACCACCACCTCAGTAAAGAGGCTTATCCGAGGAGCGTTGTTGACGGTAAAACGCGTTCAAGAGAGCACCGCCGGTAAAAGAAAAAAGTAGGCTTTCAGAAGTGTCGTGTTCAAGCTTATTTGGGCTTTTTTTATTTTTAGCTCAAATTAAGGGTTAGCTAACACTTCCATTCCAGTTAGTTGCTCTTTCTGTTTATTATCGTTCGAACGGAGCGACGTCCGGAGGAAACGGTGCACATTGCGAAGGGACACGGTGAGTTGTGCTGACGGGACTCGGCCCAGGGGACCAGGACCTGATTGGAAATCACTGGCATTTGATTTTAAATCACGTGTTTCCCTTTTGTGACGGAATGTGAGTACCAGCAGTTGTTTCCGAAATTCATAAATCATTTTCCCTTCAAAGATAAGTGAGGGCATTCAGTTCACGCACGGGTTGCCATAGCATCACTCCTATTTTCTTTTTCGTTATCGGCCTGTTGAAGAGGAGGGCATGACGATACTTGCATATTTTGGACGATGTATTCGTATTTTAACACAATTCCGCAACTGAGGCTTGGTTAAATTAGTTTTGACAGTTTTTAATTCAAGGCACCGTGAACACGAACCGACAGGCTACTCACAGCAAAGACAGCCATGGCTAAAAACCCGTCCGAGGGAGCGAGGGACGAGCTGAGCCAGCTGACGGACGAGGAGATGCTGCGGTTCAGCAAAGAGGAGCTGGTCCGGAGATTGCGGAGGGTCGACGGCGAGAAAATGAACTTAATGATCGAGCATGGCAACATGATAAAAGACATCAACCGGCGGCTGCAGCTGCACCTGCACGAAATCCGGAGTCTGAAGGAGATCAACCAGAAGCTGCAGGACGACAACCACGAGCTCCGGGAGCTCTGCTGCTTCCTGGACGACGACCGGCAGAAGGGCAAGAAGCTGTCCCGGGAGTGGCAGCGCTTCGGCCGCTACACTGCCAGCGCCATGTGGAAGGAGGTGGGCACCTACATGATGAAGCTGAAGGAGTTGGAGGCCAACCAGGGCACCGTGTTGAGGGAGAACTCTGAGTTGAAGGAGATCATCCTCATGCTGGATGAGGAGAGGAACGGAGCAGGCTCCAGGAGCTCCATAGACAGTCAGTCCAGTTTAAGCAACCTGAACGGCGGCACCGGCACGGTCAGGGATGTTGGGGACGGGAGTAGCACGTCCAGCACAGGTAGTGCTGGGAGCCCCGATCACCACAATCACAACCACATACACAAGCCCGTGTCAGAGAACAGTAAGCTGGGCACCACCATGAGGAGGTCCATGGATGACCTGTCAGCCCCGCACCACCACAGGAGCATCCCCAATGGACTTAATGGTGAGTAGGCCTACATACACTCCCTCCACCTGTGGGAACTCACCTCTTTGTCAAAATCTGCAGGCAGTCTTAACCAGAGATGCTTCAGTCTAAACAATCAGGTCTTACAGTAGGCTACATAAAACGTGGGAAAATGGCCCTTTTGATTATATTTCCATCTTTGAGGCCAAAAGTTACTTTAATGAGCTTAGATAAATGACTACAAATTAGGCTACCCTTAACTTCAAAAGAGCTCCAGCTAAGAGACACAAGTTTTTGTTGCCCTTTTGAGGCCTGCCTTTGGCAATTATATTATTATAATGTAGATCATATTGTAATTTTTTTGTAGTTCAACTCTCAAAAGACATATTTAGGACTGCACAAAAGGAATAAAATATGCGATATGTGTTTTTGAGTACCGCGATAACGATATTACTTGCGATAAGTAAACTAAAATGTACTTGTGTACTTAGTTCTGCATACCTGCTGCTAAAATACAATTGCTCGTTGAATTTCAAACAAAGGGAAATCATTATTCAACATTCTTCTGAGAAATTGGACATTGAATGAATATTAAAGGCACCACTTAAAGAATGGCAGTTGCATTTAAATGTGCAGTTTTCTACTCACATATTGTTTTAACTAACACATTAAATCTCTGAGTGTCAAGTGCAATATGTTGCAGCCTTTTGCAATGTGTATATGGCACCAGTTGATACTGCGATGACGATAAAAAAAACAATATCTTGTGCAGCCCTTTAATGCAGCTGGCCTATTACATCTGTATACCTCTGGTTTCATTCCTCATAGATACTACAGTCAGGATGTTATGCATGTGATTGCACTGACTGCATATGCTGATCAAAACTGCTGTGAAGGATTAACATGGGGGGGGGGTCTTGGCTTAACCTCACTGTGAAGTCTTGATTGGGGTTATTACGACACATACACATATGCACACAGAGTGTCCTTAAGAGGCCCTTTCAGTCCCGCGCTAGCCCATCATTGGAGTCTGCTCTGATTTAGGTCACTGCACTTGTGGTCCTTAAGAAAGAGGACTTATTGTAATAGCTTTTAAAGGAGGGCACAAGCTAATTGATTTATTTTGTTGTTTGGGGTCATGCGCTGATTATCATTGTTGCCTTTTTGGTTGTGGAAGAGCACTCATGTCTGCTTAGGGCCCATTTGAAATACATGGCGTGGGACCAGAAATCAATGTCCCTGTGTTAAGACCTAAATACACGGCTGAAAGCTTCGAGCTGGGATGAAAATGCCCTGATGGAACAGGAGGACACTAAGCCTCGTTTAGCTAGCACATGGGCTGATAACTTGCCACGATCTGTTTGGCAAAGGGAATAAAATCTGGTTCATGGGAGGAAACAAAATCCCACACCCAGTTTTAAACTTTATTATCATCATTATTCTTTTATCCCTGATTTACAAGGACTGGGCAGCAGCGGCATAAAGGAGCTCAACGCAAGCAGTTTCAAATCAGATCACTTAGGTCAAATCTTATCTATCAGGCATTCCCGGACATCGTACACTGTGAAAACTGTGAAGGTAACAAATACAAAAGGTTTGAAACAAGCATTAGCGAGAGCCGAAGGGAGCCCTTAATCCGGAAACACTCGCACGCCAACACACCCATTTTTGGGGCGGTGCCATTACGTAACATCAATATTGTGCCTTCAGTGACCCAGCACCTCTCTTAAGCTCTTGTTTCTGTTTTCTGATGTGTGTGACATTATGTGCCGCCGAGGCTCTGCGTGCTCATTGCTGGCAGTCTTGCACAAATTCCAACACACACACACACACACACACACGAATAATGGCACGCCTGAAAGACCTGCTTCACTTGAGAGAAGGTGTATTATTTCATTGTTAAAACCAGTGCATTGGTAATGAGATTGATGCTATCTAGTCCTAAACAAAGCTGAGCATTGCTAACCTTTCTGGT
>NC_048424.1:20006075-20009075 GCF_013103735.1 Etheostoma cragini
CCCCCCCCCCCTACTCCTCTTACTTTGGGGATACAGGCTGTGTGAGTGCATGTTTACTTGGACAGGGTGTGTGTGTGTTGTAATGCACGAGGAGAGCGATGGCTTTTATTCAGAAGAAACATAAAAAGGAGCAGCAGGGGCTACGTTGATTTTGTTTGACTAGTGACTTCTATTTCCCGACTTCTCAACATCTGCATTCCCTTTCGGTGGTCTGGAACCCAATTCCAGTCCAAGAAATACGATGCTGCTACAGAGACCTTGCATTAGGCTCCTCTTCCGTGCCACACACACTGCAAATAGACCTAGCTGTGTGTGAGATTGAGACAAAGTGCCCCAAGCGAGGCAGCAAAGTGCTGCTTCGACATTGTCCAGATGAACTGATAGAGATCCTCTCTGCAGTAATGCCTGTTGACCTTTAACAGACCCTCACACATTCCCCTGGCTTTAAAGGAACAATGTTTTTAACTCGCCAGATAAAGTGACTCCAAGCTAGCCAGAGAGCGAGGCTTCTCAAAGGGGAGAACCGATTGGACACATCCGGCTGACATCAATATATTCTCTTACTTTTACCCCAGTGGAAGGGACAGTGTAGTAGGTCATGTTGTGCAAAGGACTAGATACTTTTTATTAAGTGAGATATCTATGATGTCAACAGTATACTGAATATGTTGCAGGTTTCAACTCACAAAAGCGGACTTATTGGAGTCAGAAGTATAAGGAACTGGTGCCATTTGGCTCTAGTCGAGTAAGATCTTTGCATGCACATGGACTGACATATGCACATTAATGCAAAGAAGAAAATGCAAAAAAAATCCTAGAGCTATCCCCTCTTAGTCGATTAGTCAACTAATCTGTGGTTTTGGTTTTCAACGACTTTAGTTGAAGAGTCATTTTTTATGCTTATTCATGCTTAATTACTTACTTTTAAGCACATTTCTGGTGAGGAAAAGATTTAAAGTGGTGCTTTTGCAGGATTAATTGTGTAGAAACTCCGTTTTTCAGATGGTTAATCAACTACCTTTTATGTTGTGCTTTTCTAGTCATAACCACCTCTCAAAGCGCACTGCTCTGTCGATTAAATCAACTAATCGATTAGTCGACAAAATCATGTAAGTGTTAGTCAACTCGGAGTTCCTTTAGTCGAGGACAGCCCTACTAAATACAACATACATTCTCTTAATTGTTCTAGTCCAGCTGTGCAGGGACAACTGAGGCAAGTTAATGTTGCCCCAGTGGCTTAACACTTCATTTTCACACAAGTGTGTGTGTGTGTGTGTTTGTTTTTCCACCTGTGTCCCAGAGGCCGGTGCGATGTTAAATCAGGCCTGACTTCTGTTGACGCGCTGGAGACAAAGTAACCAGGGGCCTGGTCTTGGTCCGTCCAGCGGTTTAAAAAGGCCCACGTCTTGCTGTGAAATCAACTTCATCCCAATTGATGCGCAACAATCGGTGCGTTGCGCTTGCAGGGGCGAAGAAGATCTGCGTGGATGTTGAGCTCAGTTTGGGGAACTTTGAAGCTGAATTGATGAATTAATCTGCCGATTTATTTTCTCGATTAATCGTTTGGTGTATAACGGTGAAAAATGTCCATCCCAGTTTTTCAAAATCCAAGGTGATGTCTTCAAATATCTTGTTTTGTCCAAAAACCAAAGAGAGTCAATTTAATATGCTATTAAAAAAAAAAAAAGGAAAAGAGCAGGACATTTCTGCATTTTCTGCCAATTTTGCATGCAAAATCTCTTGTAACCATTCATTGATTATGAAAATAGTTGGGGATTATTTGCCATTGATCGTTGACTAATCGTTGCAGCTCTACGTGAAAGTGCTAACGCTTCAGGGAATGCGAAGATGCACAGTCCAAAATGTAAGAAGCTGGTGGCTAATTAGCTGCGTTGCACCATCCACTTTTAATTAACCCTCCGCTGTTGGAGTATAAATTATTGAACAAAGTGGTGCACAACTCTTAAGAACAAAACGCCAATGGGGGAGTACACCGTACAGAGAAACTAGAAAGATGCTCCGGGAGCTATTGTGATTGGCTATTGCTGGTAGGTCCCGGCTGGCTGGCTACATGTTAGCAGTTAGCTCCTCAGCTAGCCTTTTCAGACCTCATTACCATGAGTCTGCCGGTCCATTCAGCCGCGTGTGGCTTACAGAAACCAGTCGGATGGGTTAGTGATTCACCCATTGGAGCTTCAGACAATGCATTGATTTATATGTTGCTTCACATCACAGGAGACTGCATGCACCGGCCTCCTACATGTGTCGCCACGCCTTCATATGTTAGTCCCCCTGTCAGCCTAATTAGGTTCAAATTAGCTCACTGACGACTCATAAAAGTGTGCGTTTACAACGGGGTCTTTAGCACCTGGCCTCTTTATGTGTGTGTCTCTTGTACATAAGGGGCCACAGCGATTTGTGAACCATTCCCCTTTCTGATTTTAGAGGCATTTCTCTCTTTTTTTCCAGTTTCCTCTTCACCCTCGGGGGTCGAGACGGGACCTAAAAGCTCCCAAATGAAACTGTAGAACCAGCGGTCCCAGTTGGACACCAGTGGGTGTGTGGATTTCACACAGGATTATCTCAGGAACACAAATTAGGCGGCGTGTTGATAGTCAGGTTCCTGGGGGACTGAAGCAGTCGGTCACGTTCCCTCTGAGGTGAATTATCAACAAGCTTTCCAAGTCTGTAGACTACAGTCATGGCTTTACATATATCTATCGGCGTCACAATCGAAGGCCCTGTTTAAACCACGGCATGCAAAATCTGGATAGCTCGTTTAATTTCTTCTCTTGTGTGTGTTTTTTTTCTTTTTCTTCCCACCCAATCAATCACCGACGAGTCAAAGCGAGCCCTGGCGTCTCTCGGTGGGAGTTCTTCTTCTTGTTTCAAATGAAACCGGAGGATCAAGCACACAATGGTGTTTTCCTCTCGGCTGTGGTTTCAAGTCATTGTGCTGCATGCATGCGGGGATACAAAGAAAGGGGGGGGGGGGGGGGG
>NC_048424.1:20009175-20032218 GCF_013103735.1 Etheostoma cragini
ATATATATTTATTTTTTTCCATTCATCCTCAATGACCCCTGGAGCACAGCGCAGGCTGTATTTGGATTTTATCTGGGTTGCGTTTCCCGACGCCCTGTCCGCCTATGGGAGGCCTGGTCGGCTGATAACACAGATAATGGAGGATATACACACACACACACTTAGACACACACACACACACACACAGGATGGGTCGAGAGAACCAGCCCCAGGGTGAATTCTCAGCTGTGTAGCTACTGTCAATGAAGAGCCAGCCTGTCAGGGCGTCCCACATTCCTGGATAAACAAAAGAGGAAGTGGGTCCCTCTCAGCAGGAATGCGACGGGAAGACGAGGAGCGAAAGAAAGCGTGTGTCGCTTTTTTTTTTTATTTTTATGAACTTGTACCTCCCCGTCTTGCCTTACCCGACGAGACGTCACTTCTCCAAGGCTTTCCCCTCTCCCTCCATCTGCGTTCGCCTCTCGCTCGCCTCCCGTGAACCTGCTGTGTGATCGGCTGTCCGTTCACTGCCGTCAACGCAGCCCTCGGCCGACAGAATGAGGTTACCGAGCCAGCGCAGACACGGACTCACTAAAAGATCTGAAGCTAGTGCCTTTCACAAAACAAACTTGTGTGGTCGTCAGTCACGTCTTTCAGCGACATGTGGTGTCATACCAACCCAGAATTAAACCTATATTATTATATAGAATTTCAGCCACTTTCAGTCTCAGACTTCCTCTCTTTGTTGTCCATCTCCACGTCTCCGCTGATCTAAATGATGTATGTCCTTCTTTTCTGATCGTCGGGCAGTGGTTCCGCTGGAGGGGCTGAGTTGCTCAGTCGCCTAGGCAACAGCAATGATCAGTGGGGCGAGTGGACGGTGCCCACGCCTAGCTCCAGAGTCACTGAAGCGGAGGGATGTTCAGGGTAGGGGGATGGGGGATTTGTTTGGGCCTCCATGCTGGTTGACCCGTGCAAAATGATGCCAGCCAGAGCTAGGTCATCCGTGTGTGTGTGTGTCTGTGTCTGTGTGTGTCTGTGTTTACTGTTTCCAAGTTACCTAATCAAAAGATAGGTGTGGCGCGAGTGACACACTCAGTTTAACTTGTAAGCTATTGTGAGATATGGAAATCTCACTCGAGCTTAAGTTATTATAAGAAGCAGATGACGGTATCTCTCTCTCTCTCTCTCTCTCTAAAACACATTTTCTTTCGTTTTTGGGAAAGAATGTCTGACCTTTTAAAGTAGCTGACAGGATTTTCTTTCATGAGCTTTACACACTTGACTTGACACACGTGACGAAGTAAGTGACTCACCAGCTGGAAAACTGGAGACGCAAGAGTCTGTCCTCCGTCCCAATATCAGCCTGTCCTTAAGTTGATTTTAGTGAGTGGTACGCACACCTGGCGAGACCCTTATCGACCTTTGGACCATGTCAGATGTAAACAACTAATTAAGATGCAAACGAGAGGCACAGAAGGGCGGTTCGAAAGAGTTATTGGGTTCAGGGGGCACACAAACCCATCTGGGGATGCACCATAAACTCACCATCAGCAATTCGATTCTGTCTATGCAAGACACCCAGTGACCTCCGACGGTGGATTGGTCCCGGGTTGCCAAAAGTCAGCAACTCGGAGCGCGAACACCTCTTCATCAGCTCCTTTTTGAGGCCCGGGAGGAACAGGTCGTTCATCTGAGTTTTCTGCCCGTCAGCTCTTTGCTGTTTGGTTGCCGTGACATTGGAAACTGAGTCAGCAGATGTCTTCACCTTGCTTGCGTTTAGATAGTGCTGTCTCCTCACTCCAACATGTATTTAACAGTAATAGATTGCTTTCTCTGGTGCTTAAAAACGTAGGTTTGATGGGTCCGACGTGGCATGGGTCACTCGTTTTCAAGCCAAGAGACAAAACTCCTCATTTGAAATAGGCGTAAATGTTTTAGCTGACTGGAAAGTCTCTTGCGATAATGACATATTCAAGCACCTGATTGGTTGCTTAGATAACGTCTCAGCCATAGTTGGGACATAACTGGAGTGCCTGGAAAAAATGTGAAACTCGCGGTGCCTCCAGATGGATGAGATAATGTGGAGTTTTGACGGTCGGCCGTCAGCATCTGGAATGAATTGTACAATCCCAACATTGTTGCTCCGTCCTCAGGAAGTTTTCTGGGATGGTTTCAGGTAACCTCGCTTTGCTATTCTGGAGGCCAATTTCCTCTCGCAGGCCATCTTTATGTGCCGACACTGGACTGTGTTACTTGAGAAAACATGTAGGCTATCTGTTTAGGTTTGGGACGGGCCTTGAGGCAGACATTGCTCTAGATTTGTTCTTGTTACTTATGGTTGCATTGAAACATTCGGATGAGAAGTGATAAATCCAAGGGTATTGGGGATAGAGGGATATATATTTTATTTTTTATTTTTTATTTTTTTTGGCCAGATGAAGTTAGATGAATACATGAAAGGGGGTTATGACATGCAGCAAAGGTCCACAGGTCGGACTCGAACCCCGGACCTATGCATCGAGGAACAAACCTCTAAGTATATGTGCAGTTTCTCTTTACAAAGCAAAATTAGAAAAACAGGCCGAGTTTACAAAAGAAACGGATGGTTTCAAAAAATGGGATTTGTGTTTTGCTTTTACCAGATAATCTTTTCCTTAGCTATTAGCCACGCTAGTTGTATCGCCCTATGGCAATGGCGGTCCACCTTGTCTACTATTGGTTGGATTGGCATGGAATTTTGTACAGCCATTGGTGGTACCCAGAGGATAACTCTTGATGACTTTTTAGATCCCCTGATTTTCCATCGAGCCCTGAAAAGAAGGTCCAAGTTACTTGATCCTTGAAATATCTCAACATCTATTAGGCTAAATGGGTTGGCACAACATGCAGTACAGACATTCATTGTTCCCAGATGATGAATCCTCCGACATTAGTCATCCCTTTTCTTTCCATAGGGCCACCACGAGGCTCACATTTGTAGTTTTGAGTCACGTTTCTGGACAACTGCTTGATAGATTGTCATGAAATCAGACTCGGCCTTTCATGTTTCCCTCAGGATTAACTGTAAAAACGTATCGCCATCATTAGGAACAAATTCAGCCGCTGTTCTTTGTATTTAGTGCTAATTGGCTAATCTTAGGCTTTTTTAGTTTTCAAGAACTGATGTATTTTTTGTGATAGTGATTGTAATTAAGAAGCAAACCCAAAAGCAGCCACACCAGTTACATATATAATCCTACATGTTTTCACTCAGTCCTGTGTAGTTTATTAGGTAAAATATATAAAGAGGGAATCTGACAGACAGAAAGTGGTATATTCCCATGGGAGAGGTCCTAGGCCAGCTTTGAATACATCGTCAATATTCCCCCACACATTAAATAATTCTTCAAAAAATGTGTTCTGCGTTCCAGTTGTGCTGCTCTTGACAAATACGCCATCAGAAATGTATTAAGACCACTGTCACTTAACTGGGCTTGGCCTCAGATTGTAAGGGTAAGCCATTATTTAGTTGACCTCAGCCAAGTGCGGTGCGTTTGATTCCACCGATGGGACTGGCACCATCATAAAGCGCTTAGGTGAAAGCTGATCATCGCACGAAAACGCGGACTCACAGCAAAGGAGTTTGTCTGACTAAATCAATGACTTTGCCATCATTCCATCCATGTGCGTGTGTTTCATGGAATTGGAGGTATTACTGTTCGTGGAATAACCATAACTGGAGATGTCCATGGGTCTCCCTCGGGATCCTCTTAAACTCCATCAGCTGCTTGGAACGTCGTGGATATTGACAAAGGTTTTCCCTAATCTGAATATTTCTACTTTAACACATTATTACATTATTATGAACAGACTGTGCCTGGAAAATGACATATTCAGTACTCAAATGCATTAACCCTTGTGTCGTCTTCACGTCAAACATCAAGCAACTTTTATGTTTTTCCGGGTCAAAATTGCAACTTTTTCCACATTTTTGGTTGCGTTTTTTTTTGGCACTTTTGTTTTTGAGCCTCTCTATGTGGCCGCTCGCTCTCCCAGGCACCCAGTTTTGCCACTTTTTCATGTTTTCAGCGCCTTTTTTACGTTTTTTGAAGTTTTTTTTTCTGATTCTTTTCAAGTCCTTTTATCAACTTGTTTCTGTCCAAAATGATATTAAATTGAATAAAACAACCAAATTCAATGACATTAGGGAACTGATCATGTATTTTACTTGTGAAGACTGGGTCAGTGGGAAGAATTTGACCTGAGGACAACAGGAGGGTTAACAGCAGTCTTGTTGCATTTATGATGATTTATTCAGGTGTCCATTGCTGAGTGCAATAGTTCATATTATCAGAAAGGCGGAATAGCTTAAAAATTATAACTTTAAAAAAAGGCATCAGAAGGCTGCACTGTACTGTATCATTATATAATATGCTTCTGATGCGTGCAATTGATGGAAATGCAGCTGTCCCATTTCCAATGATGTCTGGGTGAGGTTAGACTGAGTGAACTCTGTGAACCGACCCCCGCCTCACACACACACACACACACACACACACACACACGCACTGCATCGGAATATTTTCTGCTGAAATCTCACCCATTTCTTTGATGATTCCACTCTAACCTGTGGCTCTCTCCATAGCTACCCATCATCACTATGTTTGATCTCAGTCTGCAATAAATTAATTGAGTAACGAGGTCAGCCAAGAGGGATTTCAGGAGATTTATTCATTTTTTGTTTTTACAGTGTGTTATCTCTCATACATAGTATGCTCTCTGCTTTACTCGCTCTCCTCTCAGTCAACAAAAGATGTAAGGCGATTAAACCATTGATGTCGGAGCGCCGCAGAAGCTCTCTGAATTGCGGCAGAGGGTTTGGAGGAGAGGGCGTGTCTGTTTAAAAAGGATTTGAAGAGCGGGATCCAGCGCCGTATCTCTGCCCACCACTCTCTTAAATACATGGCACGTAGCCCTGCGTATGATATGAACCGAGGCACTCTCTTAGACCCTTTAGAAGCCATAACAGTGTTAAACGGCATGCCCACTTGATGAAAGTGCCCTTTTATTAGGGTGCACTTTCACCCCCGCTTCCCAAGCGGGGGTGAAAGTGTCCCGGAGACGGTTGCTGGGGAGTATCTCTAAAAGAAAGATGCAAAGTTGAAGATCCAGGAGCAACAGAGGACACTGCAGAGCAAGCAGCTTCTCATTGTTTCTCCATCTCAATTCATATTTATTGCTGTAAAATGGGACAAACTGACCACTAAATACATAATATCTAATAACAAATCCATACTTGGCGCCTGTGTATCGATACAGTTATGCCACTGAAAATATTACGATACTATGCTGTATTAATTTTTTCCCCCCCAACCCTAATTATGGGGTGGGCTTTACCTCACCATCTCAGCTCCACGCCATTCTACCGTATGTCTCTCACTCTGCTTTTTAATACATTTGCTCTGTCAAATTGTATTCCTTTTGTTTTAAAAAAACAACAACCTCTAAATAAGTTGAATCTTGTCGCAGAGGAATGCATCTCGATCGAGGGATTTTCTTGTGTTGGATTTAAATCTGTGCTCCAGACCCATGCTACATACGGTGCGGTGTTTATACATGCAACAAGATGAACGGGTACAGTGAGAGTGGTTTTATATGCATAAGTTAATAATTGACCGTTTTGATGGGAGAATGATGTCACGAAGGCCCGCCAAATGGTATGAAAGCAGACGCATGGAACTGATTCCTGTTGTCGTGGCAGCGTGGTTCACCAAGCCGGTGAAAAGGCTGACGGAGGAGGTTTTTTCAGGGGCTCACATCAGTGGCCGTCCGCAGATGAGTGCCGGGGAAAGGGGAATCTGAGAAATGAGGAGCGTTGAGGAAAATCTGAAAGAGTGATGGATGGGGTTGGGAGACATGGAGGGTGGTCGGGGGGGTTAGCAGAGGAGACACAAGGAGGGAAGGAACAAGAGAACATGAAATGGGGAACAGAAGGTGGAAAAAGGCAGAGATTAGGCAAAAAGGGAAGGTGGAGGAGCAGGTGAGAAGGGGGGGAAAAGACAAATGTATTAAAGAGGACATGTTGAGGGTGAAAATGAAGACATTCATACGAGGCATAGCTGAAAATTGGCCATCCCTGAAATCTTAGCTGCTGGCATCAAGAGGTTGGGGTTGGGGTGGGGTTGGGGTGGGGGGGGGATAAAACCCTGAAAGGCCAGAAATATCACTGCACCTGCAGAGCGCTGAAAAATGCACACTACTGAGCCCTGAAAAAAGACTTTTCATACTTTTTTATATTCCGAGGCGTAAATATTTCAGCAGAGAAATCCGTTTTATCTCCACTCACACAGCTGCTTTCGCTGCGCTTTACATTTTGACTTTTTATACTCCCCTGGTAAAAAAAAAAGAAGTCTTTCTTACAAGCCTTTTGGCTTGGCTTATATAGGTTATAGAAGAATAATCTATACAATGAGTTTTTACTAGACACTCATCTATCAAATACTTTGAAAAACCCTTACAAGGAATTAATATTGTTGACAGTTTTGGCTGTTTGGGTCTCATTTGTACTTCCATGGATTGTTAGTACACACACACACACACACACACACACACACACAGTCGTGTCTGGCTATCTTTGTGGGGACCAGTCATTGACATAAAGCATTCCCTAGCCCCTTACCCTAACCTTAACCATCAAACCTAAATGCCTAACCTTAACCCTCACCCTAACCCTAACCATAACCTAACTCTAACCCTACTCCTAAAACCAAGTCTTATTCCTCAAAAAGCCCTTTAACGTAATGGGGACCAGCATTTTGTCCCCACAAAGCTGTCAGTTCCCCATAAGTATACTGTATTCACAGTTTTAGTTCCCTACAAATGTAGCAAAACCTGGCACACACACACACACACACACACACACACACACACACATTCCATCTCCACATTCCAGTCAGCAGCTTTATCCAACAAACAAAACAAATCCCTGACACGGCTGTGCTTTTTTAGACGTCTGCGTGTTTCATAATCACCCAACTTGGAGTGTTTCCTGCTGCTTAAATGCTTTGCTATCATTAAATGTCTCTGCGGTGGTCCAAAGTTGACTTATTTACAGTTTTGCTATGACTTACGGTTTGCAGCGTGTGATATCGAAAGTAGATTTATGATTATTGCGAGGCGGCAGAGGTCAATAGCTCTTGGGTGGAGCCTTGACTTGAATTTCTGGGGAATGTCAGTAAGAAGAGCGTGTTGACAGGAACTTGGAGGAATGGTAAAGCAGCTCATTGTCACCACGTTGGAAGAAAAAAAAAAATTGTAATTCCGTCGTCGGTGTCTGCGAGAATGTCCTGTTGCTGAACTGCCTCATGGGAGTCCACATGTGGAAAGAAAAAAAGCTGGAGTTAGAGTTCATCCATCAAATTAATAAAAAAAAAACGGGGAAAATCCACTGAAAATCGGACACTCCTGTGTAAAAAAATACAGTTTGATCGCAGTCTTCCCGATTTAGCTAATCGCATTCTTTCAAATCGTGACTTTGATTTGAAAATGATTAATTGCTAAGCCTTATATACTTCATGTTGTGTGTCAGTGTAGCCGAACATTAAGCTAGTGACGCCTATAAATATCTGCCGTCAGCCTGCGGCACTTTAAAGAGTCACTGTGTTAGTCACTGTGCTGACACCACACAGATGACATCAATAATCCATCCATCCATCCATCCATCCGTTTCCATACCCGCTTTTATCCTGCCCGGGGTGGCCGGGAACCTTTCCCAGCACACACTGGGTGAAAGACGGGACGGTCAAATCTGGACCGGTCGCCGTAGCGCTGACACACTGACCGATATTAACACCCACGGGCAGTTTACAGTCATTGGCTAGCCTAACCTGCATGTCTTTTGAGCGCTGGAGTTTAAAAACATTGGAATTAAGCTGAATCTTTAAGCAAGAGATTGGACAACGAGCTAGCATATGTTCCTGTTTGCTAATCTGGAGCTTTTACAGTAAGATGATTAGAGGCAAAAAGGCATAAAATGCCTAGTGGCTTGTCTAGTTAGACCTCATTTAGCCTCTCTCACGCCTTCGAAATCACTTTAATGACGCTCTAAACCTATCTGAAATTGTCTTCAACAACCTCTCCCTCCTTTGTCTCTTTAGCCGCGGCCACTTCTGTTGACCCTAACCCCTTATACTGTTGACCCCCTCCCCCGTTCCACCACGGGTCTGTTTAGTAAGACCCACTGAGTCGGAGGGACCACCTGGTCAACATTGGCTCGCTCTGATCTCTGTCTCTCACCGCTAATGCGAGCTGACACAGCAGCTCCCAGAGGACAGCTGGCTCGGCGGCAGACAAAGGAGGGCGAGCAGCGTCTGACCCCAAAGTTAGTCTTGCTCTTGCTCTCGACTCCTCTCTGGTGCCTTTTTCGCTGTGGGCGTAAAGGTCTCCGATGTAATGGACGCGGGCTGGTTGAATTTTACTAGGCCAACAGCCTCACGCAGCAAGGGATTGGCTGTTTATATGGCAAAAATGAACAGTACACAATAAAAAAATTAGAGAATTAGTAACTCATACACATGCATAATCATACATATATGGCCCTGTTAAGATCTGGCATCTTGGGTAATATCCGGACTGCGTGTAGATCAGCGACTGTAGAAATAGTCTTTGATTTTGGATATCGTAATACTGTAACATGGTAAGGTGTCTTTTCTTAGTTTTACAGGCTGCATTACAGTAATGTGATGTGAATTTTGAATTTTACCAGACTGTTCTAGCTGTTTCACAATTTATCTTTAAGCTATATATTTGTGTAAAAGGAATCCATGAAATGCTTTTTTTTTTTGCCGAGAGTTAGATGACAAGATGGATTCAGGACCAGTTTTGAGGGATTAATCCAATAAAATGTTGCCTGTCTTATATTTACCCGGAGCAGTGGGTCAGTGGCTTTGAAAAAGCTGTGGTCGAAGCATAGCTTCAACCACAGTTATGATATTCCTGTCCCAAACCTTTTTTTATTTTCTAGTTTGCAGAGTCATTTTTCCTATTGTGCATTTCATCAGTGAGACCGAGACTCCAAAAATCTTCAAAGACCGCTGTTAGATTGATGAGGCCGGCAGAGGATGCGTCAAACCGACCGCCTCTGGAAGCACCCTGCTGTGGAAATGATAGCTATGCATCATGAAGTGAGAAAGGGTGACTTGACGACCAGACGAAGGGGTGTCGGGGAGGTCTTGTGTAATAAAATTACTGGTTGATGAGTTTCCATTAGGCTTTATGAGCTATTTATTACTAGTACGTGATGGAATCCCGCTGTACTGTAGTCTTCATCAGATTGATTTAGGTCAGGTTAACGTGTGAGTGTATGTGTATGTGTGAGAGAGAGAGACAAAGCTCAATAGACACACACCCCCAGCTCATTTGGGCTATTGTGTGTGTGTGTCCTATACAAGCTACAATAACAAACCTAATGGATATTAGAATCTGAAATACTTTATTGATCCCCGAGGGGCAATTCTGTGTTACAGTACACATTGCACAAAGGGCAAAAGGAATATAAATAAAGATAGTGGCATACAGAGAAGTATATAAATATCTGAGTAAAAATGTGTATATTTGTATGTGTATATTTACATAGTTAAAGGAATTGCTATGCCACATTATTTCATTAGTTATAATATAAAGTCAGAGGTGGGCTTTAGGCCTATTAAAAGGAGGGAGTTCTTTAGTGCTGCAAGGGCAGTTATGGAATCGGAGCCTTATAATATACAGCAGTGTATATTGGATTGACATTTAACCCCCCCCCCCCCCCCCCCCCCCCCCCCCCCCCCCCCCCCCCCCCCCCCCCCCCCCATGCGCTGTGCTTCCGGATATACAATATATATATAATGCCATAATCCACCCCATCATCTGATCAAATGCCATGCCCTACATTTTAATGTAACTGGTTTGAAAGAGACAGCAGTTGTCATTATTTACATAATTATGTCACTGTTGCCCCAAGGGTGGAAAAAGGATTGTGTGTTACAATGCTGCTGGATGATGAAGTCATTCATTAGCTGCAATTAAATCTTCACTGGGACTAATCACTATCACACAATTGGAGCTGTGCTAGGTTGAGTTGTTTTATTGATTGTGTACTTTGTAGAGCGGTCACACGTTATGTGTGGGATTGGGGGTGGGGGGGTAGCACTGAGTCCATTTTTCTTCTTAACTGTTTGAACTTCCTAAATCCACCTGAGACTCTGCGTCCAAAGCTGTGTTTTCCATAGTTACTACACAGCATACTACATGCTTATTGTATGTTAACATACTGTACGGACCTAAGGCCTCTTCTTTAAGTCTCTAATTTGCTTTGAACAGCTGTTAAAAACCAAACAAAAAGGATTCCGTCTACAGTAGTAGACGGAAAGTTTCATCCAAATGCAGATCCAATGTTTCCGTCTGCCACCATTTCTCTTTTATTAAGGTCACGCTTCATGTACATCACGCTATATTCGCTAAAACGGCTTCCTTCAATTTTTATTTCTACACCAATGTTTCCACCTCCGAAGAAGTGTGAACACATTCTTTGCAATGCATCATCTTTCTTTGAATTTCTGGTGTTCGTCATTATCATTTTTTGTTTCCAGATGAACAGTGATTATCACATTAACTTGATACCTTTTCTGGCAATTGATGAATCAAGGAAACCATTTTATCGCTCAGCCAAGGAATTAAAGTCAAGGTGTTATGCATGCAGAGCTGTGAACAGACCCACCGACCATTTTGGAGGCCGAGGGAAACATTAAGACAAGATGAGACACCTGGAGAATGCATGGCAGCGCCGATCAAACAGAAGACGTGTTCACAAAACGTCTTTGGGGTGTAGGCCATCTCTTGGCCCGGCAAAGCCACAAATATAACCAGCAGTGTGTATCCTAACGGCTGCTTGTCGGGGCTCGTGTAGTTTACCTCTAAAAAGGTATTGGACTCTTGATCTCTGGGATGTTTCACACCTCTGACTCCATCCCATCCTTTACACGCACAAACATACCCAGATGTACATGTACTTCTTTCTCTGTATAAAGCTGTGTGTTTGTGTGTGTGGGGGGGTGGTCTGTGTGTTGTGTGCAGACACGTAGAAGATTAAAGTGTTATTTTGCTGCTGCTGCGTCTTACAAGAAGATTTTAAGTTTTGGGGGAGGGCAAAAATAGACAGTTTCTGTGGATGTGTGTGTTAGCAACATGTTTCAGACGGTTGTACCCTGCAGAAAAGCATAAGGATCAACTGCCCTTCAAAAGCAGTTGTAAAAATAACTTTGGCGCGATAAATGTAATGACATTCATAATGAGGCCTGGCTATCGTTGTTTTCTTCTGTAGCGGAGACCAGGATGAATACCTGAGCCGGGCTAAACCTTCATCATGGGGTGTAATAGAATTCCCTTGGTTGGTATGCTTGTTTGTGCCGTGTCTGCACAGTATCTACTGTACGTGCGTCTCGCTCTCGTTCTCCCGTTTCCTTTCTTTCTAATGGCGTCTTCGCCGAGGACTGCTGAGTATACGCGCTGTCTCCCTCGCTCAGTTTCACCACATCTCACACCGACGCTGTCGGGGCGAGTCAAAGGCTTTGGGACTCCAGTCCGACATCAATTCGATTATAGCAGCGGCCGGGATGAAATAACTGTCTATGTGGACAGCGCTTATGTAAGATCTCTTTCTCTTTGTGGCAATTACTCTGCTAATAGCCCTTTCGGAGATCCCTTTTATCCACCAGTGCTCGGTTAATAGTCTGTAAAGCTCCAGATGACACCAGTGAATGGATGGGTTTGAGATCTCTGTCCAAATCTCTCCAGTAATACCACAGGAAATGCAATTATACTTATTTAGTTTACATTCCATTAGAGGGTTTTTCTTTTGACTGAGTCGTTTTTGGGATCATCAGAGCAAGATCGAGGTTGTCGACACTCGGATTAAAGGGCGTGGCCACGAGTTGAATCTTGCCTGCTCGCCCTTTCTCTGGGATTTGCATTAGAATGAAAGCAGAGGCGGTTGTTATTCATGTAAACAGTAATAAAACCCCTAGATGATGTCAATGGAAAGAAGAGGTTATTTTCACTGGACTGGAAGAAGCCCCGGTTTGCAGGACGCATCAGAACCCGCATGACAGATGGGATTTTCAGAGGCCGATAATAAAGGGGTTTCAGGGTTATGCTTGTGTTTACCGTCTAACTGCTAGATGTTAGACTCTGCTTACATAAGCACAAGCTTCGCCAGCTCAGCAGTCAGGCAGACGGGCTTTTAAAGGAACGGGGAGCTATGCAGATTTATGCAAATGAGGGTTGCCATGGGGTTTGTGGTGGGTGCAGCCGTGGTAACGTGGGAGAGGAATGAGGTTAAAGAGGGCCATGGGCTCCAGGAGGACGTTCCCTAACCACAATGCCCTCTGGTGTTTGTTTAGACTCCGCGGTGGGTTCTGGGTTGTGCAAGGTAAGGCCAGCCAGTGTTTGAGCCCCTTTTAGCAAAGCCCCTTCCATTGGCACTGTGGGGGTAACAGGCTGATGACATCCAGACGTATACAGGCAACAGATGTGTGTACGTGCTAAGTGAAATTGCTGTTTTTGTTGACTTTTTCCAAAGGCTTCTTGTTGACAAGGGCAATGATTTAACTCCACTTTAACCAGCAAGTAAATATTCATCATGCGATCACCACGACAAATCATCCCGGCTAATTACCTGTGTGATGCTGTAATTCATACACAAGGGACTGTGACGTTTTTGTGTGTTCACAAAACAAATAAAAGAAAGCGCTGTAGCATAGTGATTCCAAAGTGATTTGCCACCAGGTTGTTCTACGTGAGCATTAAAATCCTACCTGGTTGACTGAACCGGAGGAATGAAGTGTCCCGACCCTAAATCAGTCAGGAGTTCTGACCCTTGACTCCCAGTGCCAAGGGTCGTGAGTGTCACTGAGGGTGACATAGCGACCAGCTTTTGAGGTCGACTTGGAATAAGAAAATACTGTACAGAGGACATTCTTCACTCTAGAAAGTCATTGTACACCCGCAACGCATGGCTTTTTAACAATTTAGTTATATTGGCAGTTTTTACCAGAACTCAGCCTATGGAAAGCATTATCAGTACTTCAGATCCAGACTATATTCACATGCCAGACACAGAGGTGAAAGATGGTTAAGAAAGATCATCTGAAACACAATATAACATAACATCTAAGACTGGTTCCCCATAGACAAACAATGCTCCATAGCCAATCCATCTCTGAAAGTCACTAATCTTTTCTGCTTTGTTTCACAGTAAATAGTCGCTGCGTACGCACACATGGACTGTAATTAAGGGTGTGGACTAAATACAAGTCCACAGCTTTGATTTCACGGGATTAAACCCAACTGGTTGCCAGATTGCTATTCTTCTAGCCTAATCAAAAGATTAAGGGCAGAGGGCACTAGCTTTACAAGTGGCCTGATCATTGAAACAAATAAGCCGGGGCACTGCTGTTGGATTCTGTTGTGTTCAGGCAATGCACACATACATGTTTATTTTTTTACTAGCTTTTACACAAGTTTAGCATTGTCACAGTCCAAAGGTTCAATTACCCCCTACACATAATGTTCACATACTGAAGTGTGTTTTATCACAGATGCACACATGACATCACACCTCCACAGACACACGGCTGCAGGCGCGTGAAGGCGTCTGGCTGACCCTGCAAGGTTGGTGACGACAAGCTAAGGAGACAGGGGGGGTGGGGGGGGCGCGACGCGACGAGATCACTTTGCCGGACAGGATGTGTGACAGCAACGAGACACGCGTCTGTGTTACTGTCTGACTGGATTCCTGTAAATAAACTAGTTCTCTCTTTTTCCCTCCCACTAAGGATGCTGACACATCGATCAATAGCTAGACATGCGAGATGTACAGTGGTCTTCAGTTTCCACTCAATAGACATTAACAACCTTTGGTACATTAAGGAGCCCCAGCTGGCCTCTAAACAACTTTAAATGACTACAGTGGGTGTAATTACATAAATCCCGTGCTGTGGTTATTGCGGGTAATTGGATTAGGTCAACAGTGATTGTTCATCAACGTCCCTCTGTTTTATGCAGATAGATCGATTTGTGTCGGGGAAATACGAGAGGATATGAGGTTGAGCCCGGAGGGCAGGAAACAAATTCTGTAATGCGTTTACACTGATCTCTTCTGGACAAATGGAGAATGTTTCAAATCATATGTCATATCTGTGTTTGACACCCCATCCAAGGTCGGATTGGCAAGCTGGAACATCGTTCAAAGACCATTTCCAATACAGCGACTTTCTCAGCGGATCAAAACCTTTTTTAAGGGCCTTAGTAGCTTTAGTGGCTTAATTAAGGGCTTCAACTAGAGGTTATTTTCAGTATTTATGAACACAGTTCTTCCCTGTAAAACAAGAGGTTTGACCTCCATTTGCTTTCTCCATGCATCTTGGAAGTACTTAGTAATTTTGCCCCTTTCCCAGATTTCCGTAAAATGTCCCACTATGCAAGATGATGTATTTAGGTTACTATTGTACAAATTAAAGACAAGTGCAATATATTTGCCATTTCTGCTTGAAAAGTGAATTTTTGATTAGCAAAATTGTTGCTAATTAATTGTCAGTTGATTGACAATTAATCCTCTGTTTGGTTGAATGTCAGATATTTAGCGATTAATTGCTTCAGCTCCGTTTAAAATGAATCCCAGTCCTGGAAGTTAAATTGTTTCTCAAATTCAGAAGATGTTTTCGAAGTAGACAGAAAGAGGCGAGGACTCAAACACTGGTCACAACACAATCTTTAACTGTGAACACACAGCTTGGGGTCAAGGTCCAAGGTCCCCCCTCGCAGCCAATCGGAAGTCTTGTTTCAACTGCGGGGCTTCAAGAAGAACTATGATGGCATGGTGCACAAAAGTGTACTAAATATTTAAGTCTCTAAAATCTCCTCAAGGCAAAATCTCTTCTAGCAGTTTAGTATTTGACACAGAGGATTTCGCATATGCTCGGTTACTTCACATCAGTGGGGAAATGCATTCAGTGCCAAGTTAAATCCCAACTGAGCTGTCCCCGCTTGTTAGTAAGCCCTGCTTGGCCTTGCTGTTGACAAGTGGCAAATGATTTAAAAGCTGTTTTCACCTGGTCAATGTGAGTTGTTGATGCACACAAGTTGTCCTTTTAAGTGTAATCCATATGGCCCTTTCAACTTTCACACTAGTCACTCAAAATTAGCTTGTCTCGCTCAAGCAAGAAGTAATACTGTGCTTTTATCCCACACACACACACTTACTTAGAAACATTCACATGCACATGAAAAAAAAAACATGTCTTGCTTTTTTCTCGGAAAGCACGCACTCGCACACACACACTAGAGTGCGTGGGGAGGTGAGGCGCTCTCTCTCCCTTAGAGCGGGTGCCATGTCTTGTCAGATGGGGTTAGCTCCCCGCTAGCTGATGAGCCAGTCGTGCCTTTGAAGCCCTTCCCGGGCCCTGTGGTTTACGTGCTCGGGTTGCCAGGTTCTGCCATCCCCCTCATTAATGCAGCATGGGTGCCCAGTTAAAGCGCCCATATTATGCTCCCATTCAGGTTTAGAATTGTATTTCGAGGTTGTACCAGAAGAGGTTTTCATGGTTTAATTTTCAACAAACACCATTTTTTTGCTGTGCGATGTTTAGGTCTCTGATTTAGCTACAGTGTGAGACATCTCACATCTTTACTATCCTTGTTGGGAGTCGCACATTCACAATAGCTTGGTAATGACAACATCGGCTTTATAACCGTTTTTCCTACTTTGGTCAGGACAGGTTTCTTCTAAACGAGGGGAACTTGTAGAATACCTGCAAAACAGGGACATGGAAGTAGTTATTTTGGAAATGATGGTCAACTAGTGGCTGTTATTTTTGGATATTTAGAACAGCTCACCTGGAGTTGTTGTCTTCCAAGTTTGTATGCATGTGGAAGCACCATAGACACAAAATAACACCCCAAATCCCAGAAAAGTAGATGTTCGTTATATTAGGGAAACTTGAGCTTGTTTGTCTCTGTTCCTCTAGTCCAATTGCCCAGGCTATGACCGAGCGCATGGGAAGCCAAGCAAAGGAGCAAGAAACACACACAAATAGACACTGACGCTGGCATAGCACATGCATTATATACACATACAGTTCTGCAGGCATGCAAGAAGAGTTGCAGGTAAGTGCAGTAGACCCATACAGATGTGAAATAAATAACCCAAACCAGCCTACACGTACATACAGGAATTGTTCCTCAGCTCTGTCGAGTGTGTTTGCATGTCCAGCCTACTCTAATAGCAAAACAATTATTCAACTGACCGTTTGCTACACCTTTACCCAAACAGCAATTTCCCAGTCATGCTATTGCTTAGAAACCGTCAATAGGCATAGAAGGCCTGTTAAGAGTTTGGATTCCTCCACATGGCAAAGCAGCTAGTTGGTATCTTAAGCCTTGGTAGGGTGGCGTCTCTTTTCATCTCCTTGCCAAAGCCAAAAATACGAGAGCAAATTTGTGAGGAAGGGTTTAAACGGCTGTTTATCTTCTCTAACACAAGGCACAAACGTTAGCATGCTTGGCTAATTAGCTTACCACCAACAGTATTAATGTGGCGTTACATCCAAAAGCTAAGGAGCATATCATTAGCTAACAACACTATTTTGTGGGGTTAATGGCTGTTTTACAAAATGCCAGAACTAACCCAATAACTGTGTGGGAGTTGGTAGATGCTACTTAAGCTTTGGCAAATCTTAGCTGCTCTCTCTTGCTTCTTTTGGGGGAAAGTTTCCAGTCCAGCAATCCTGCCAAACCTTTCACCTAAGACAGCATTACATTTCCAAAAAACATTAGTTAGACCTCATGCATATTTTTTGTCAAAGTTGATACTGTTTTACATAGTTTTTATTTTTAAACGAATCAGCTAGAGACAGTGTTTTCAACCGACTCACAAAGTTAGCCTTATTTAGCTAGCTTGCTACAGCTGATAAAACCTGCTAACGGTTATCATTTCAGGTTAGAAAAGCATGGCCATTGGCTAAAAATGAGAGGTCTGCATTTTTTTTATTTTTGTTTGATGTCACAGACCCACAGTTTCAGAAGTTACAATGAATTTTTCAGTAGTAAATCTGCCACTTTTGTCATTGTAAACGGCATGTGTGCAGAATGGACAGCTTGACAGACGTAGCAACACAAACGGATAGGTGCATAGTTTGGCGTTATAGTGAACTGTCAATTGACAAAAAATTGATCTACAAAAATTATGACAGTGAATTGTTTAAGTCATTATCAATCACAATTTCCAATTTTTTGGGCCTAATGTAACTCCTCCTTTCCCTCAAACCCTGCTCCCCAATGTTCTGACTAGAGGCAATGGCGCCTCTCTTTTGTTTCTTTTCCTCTCCTCACTTTCCTTTTCCCGCTCTGCTTTTCTTTTTTTCCTCCTTTTTCAGATTTTAAAGTGGGCCTGTTTCCAAAATCAGATTTTTTGAGAGGTTTTTGAAGTTGCTAGTTAATGGAGATGTTTTTGCATGATAAAGTTGACTTTCTGTAGCCAGCGTGGTCAGATTTCATTGAACTCACTGTACTTTGATTGGTGTTGGTGTAGAGAAAGGAGAATGAGACTGTTTGGACTGTTTCTGCTCTGTCTTCAACATCTTGAGGTAATTGACCCAACCTCCTGCCTTGAGCACACATATACAGTATAATCACAGATGGGTTTAAAAATCCCCTTTCTCCCACAAACCCTCTCGTTTGCTCACATACGCACACACACACACAGTCAGCTTAGGCACCCATGCAACCCACATGAATTCCCTATGTAACAAATGTTTCACATAAGCACTCATTCATTCTTCGCACACATACATTGCTGAGAGAATATCCATGTCTCTCTGTGCTAAAACACTGCGATACAGCTATGAATAGGAGATGAAAGCCAGAGCCGAGCCAGGAATAATAAAAGCAGAGTGATTTCAATGCACTGCAGGCTTTTATGGGCCATGAGATCTGACTTGAAAACATAAGGGAACCCTGGTCCTTTTCATAACCATACAATTTTACCAAAGCTACTTTGATGTAGCGAAGGCCTTGGAGTCAACAACGTGGAGGCTGGTTTTGTTCCAATTATAACATTCCCTTCCGTATTAGCTAAATGCCCAGTGTACATTTGTACACGTGTGGTCTGTTTTTAGCACTTAGCCATCCTAATTCTTGCAGCACCCCTTTGACATCATGCCTGACTCAGTTCTTTTCCTGCCTATACTTCTCAATTTGCTCCTAAAAGAGTGGTCTGCATTGACCTCCAATAAACTCTGTCCCACCCACTGCCCCGTGCTGGGACTTGAAACATTTGGGCGTGATAAAGAAAGAACAAATGTAGAGATAGAAAGGCAAACTAGAAATATATAGAAGAGACAGCGGTTGAAAATAACCCAAAACATTTAGTATATTATCCAAAATCACCTGTGTACTGGTTAATCCCGTTTCAACACTTTGAAAACCATGTTGCTGTATTTAAGAAATGTGAATGTTTTTTTTAAGCATTCCAGGCAGCCACTGGATTCCATTCAATGTTGGATGATGTGGACTCCCCCGGCCTTTTTGTAGCGCTCAGCCCCAAGCCCATTTGTTCCTACCGAAGACCTTAATCTTTATACCTAACTCCCAAAACAACATTTTACATAATTTCCTAAAACAGCTGGGCACTGTAGTTCTAAGCAAATTTTACTCTAACTGGAGTAAAGTGCATTTGTTGGGGACTGTTCTCAGCTGCAGATTGGATTGTGGAATAGACTATAAATAAACTACACTGCCCATGTTCATTGTCATGAAGAAACATGTTACACAGTGGAGCTTTGTGGCTCATTTACTGTATGTTATTTTAGGAGGTTTTTAAAAACATGGTGCTTGGCATAGAGAAATAAGAAACATTGTTTTTTTTGCTATACACAATTCATTGTTGGTTTTGGTCTTTTCATGGGATTTGTTGACAAGAATGATGTAAAATATCTTTTACTGTAAGTCTACTGGCAGACGCTTGGTTGAGTTGTGTAATCCATCACAGTGAACATCATGTTGCTGTTACAGTATGGATTATTTCATTCAGACATTTTCTAATCAATCTGGAGTTAAACCGCATTACCAAGCAACAATAATAAGACTAAAATTAGACTTGATGTTCACTGTTTGGATTATACAGCTTAAGAAAGTATCAGAGTCTGCTACGGTTCATATCATATGGAAATGAAAAGAACCCCAATGGCTGCCTGGATTGGTAGGAAGAAAAAAAATTACACTTAAATGCATTACGCTGGAAGTCTATGATGTAGATTTGAAAACTCAAGCGCTACTTACTATCTTTTCCAATCTTTCAACCATACAATGACAGATGGGGTTTCCTATCCATGACTGACTGCTAATGAAGACTGTGTGATACTGTCTACAGCTCTGGAGAAAGCTAGCAGACCCTGGATTTTGTCAAACTATTTCCGAGGTCAGGAATAAAGGTTTTACGCTCATGATGGAGATTTTTAAAGTTACTGTGGATGTTCAAAACATCGATGATGCGTTTAGTTCCGCAGTTGTTTTTATTTTCATTTTGGATTGTGCTTCAATCTAAGGTCACGTCCACAAAACCATCCCCCCCCCCCCCCCCCCCCCCCCCCCCCCAATCTTCGCTGGCATCGTTTTTCAAGAATTAGTGCATCCAAATGGATCCATTTGTAAATGACTCAATACGCAACTTCACATTCCAGGCCATTAGGACGCGATATTAAGGCCGATATGGTAAAAATATTTGGTTTTCTTAAAATCCAATATTCCGATAAATACATATTTTTGATATACATATTTTAAAATCCAGAAACGCGTAACAAAATATAAACAGATATCCCTAACATTAGTTATTTGTAGATAATGACTTCTCACTAAAATATTATTTTTTTATTTTTTATTGTTACAACAGAACAGAGGAACATCACAAATAAAATGTATAAAAATACAAACTTAAGATATGAAACTTAAAGTCCTTGGATGGGGACAAAACAAAATAAATAAAATAAATTAATAATCAGTGTTGCCAACAGGGACGTTGTAGAGGGCCCTCTGGTGGACAAACTATGCAACTCAACACTCACAACATGGTTCACTGTCCGTTTTAAATTTAATTTTTTTAAATTTTCATTTATCAGAAGTATTTGTCATAAATGATTCTGATGATTGAATAGTTAAAAAATAAAAGAATCGGCCATTAAAAATGCAGATACCAATAGTTAGGGAAATGCATAAAATCGGCCAATGATATCGGCCCGGCGATATATCGGTCGGGCTCTAGTGAATGGTCCCTAATGTATACTTAAAGTAACGCTATATAACTTACCATAGTATCTGTGGCACTGTACAGAGCTAAAATGAGCTGTGAAGGACAGATGGGGATAGGAGGACACAAGGAAGAACCAGTTGACGTCATGATCTTTAAAGGATTGCGCCAAGTGTTTGGGAGCTTAGCTTTCTGTTTAATGTGTGAGGTAAATCAGAAAATAACAAGTGTGTGATATGCAGGAATGGAGAACTTCGACTGACGTGTGCCGGCCCTTGCTCTTGCCTTTGCTTTCCCATTTCAGCTGCCCAGTCGTCTGAAGCAGGGGGAATCATCGTGATAACTGTCCCACCCCCTCCTCCAAACAAAGCTTGGTTGACCAATGTTCCTACAATAGCTGCACAGCTTGTAAGAGCAGATAAGAAATACAATGGACAGAAAAGTTCAAGCAGAGGGATGTAAGCGAAGGAAACTGGGAGTGGAGCAGAGTTAAGGAGGGAGTGGCCGCTGGAAGTGGGTCACAGAGACACTGATGTGATACAATGTGACGTGCAGAGAGGGGGACGGACTCACGCCACTGTCTGCGTCACATTTTTGTCCCGCGCAAACACACAAACACACACTCTCACAAAAAGATACATCTGCTCCAATCATTGGGTAAACAACACTTGCGCAGAGGTAAAAAATAGCTTACTGTGCTTTGTAAGGACAAGGTTCTCGTGTCTCTCTGTCTCTCCCGCTATTGTTTACTGCTTAGTTGGACACTTTAACTTTTCTTCTTCACAGTGCCTTGCACTTACTTTATCAGCACTGAAGATCACACTCAAGTTATGCATAAGTAATAACTGGCTTCTCCCAGGGTGCTTGTTATGTACAAAAGAGTGGATGCAGGGCGCAGTTTTGCAGGGTAATTATTTTGGCGGTGTTATATGATGCCTGCATGATCTGCAGCTTCTTCTGCAGCCTCACGTAGGAGCAGTGTGGAGAGGGTGTGTAAAGGGGTTGAGGGGATAAAAGGATGGAGGAGGAGTGGCAGGGGAGCCAGGGAATGGTTTAATTGCGTGACCCCTTTCCCACCAGGATGACACTCTGGAGCCGGGTGTTAAGGAGAGGGTGACGGCTGGATTCTCTCTCTCTCTCTCTCTCTCTCTCTCTCTCTCTCTCTCTCTCTGTCTCTCTGTCTTTCTCTCTGTGTGTGTGTGTGTGTTCCCATGGCAGATCTGCACGACCTCTTAATCATGTCATGTGTGACGCGCTCTCAGAGTCAACGTAACCCCCTATCACTCAACAAAGGCTAATAGATGGGGGGAGGAAGGGAGACAGGGTGCTTTGGTATTTGAAGACTGCTTTAGTCAAATAGAGCGCGCCTGCGCTATGAATCAATATTTATCTCTGATAACTTATCTTGAGTTTCGTTTAATTAATTCTAAGGAGATTTTTTTTTTTAAAAGAAGAAAAAAAAGGCTCGACAGACTTGGTTGGCTTGAGTTTATTGGATTACTTATGGCGAGATCTCAATCTCTGACTAATCTAAATTTACACACCACTGAGGAGAAACAATATATTGATTTTCTGTCGTCCCCCCTTCTTTCTGAGGCCTTTCTCGTTGTTGTTTGAGTGTGCTGGTGGCGACTGAAGGCTGAGGAACCTTCATCCTAATCGGCTTGAGATCTAGCCGCGGGTCCGGCCAGCAAATGATTCCAGATTAGAGGGGTCACAAGGCAGGAAGAGAGGATTACCAGCTCTGGTCAATGCAGCCTCCTCCTCTAGCTGTCCAACCGCAGGCTAACCAGCCGACGACAGCACTGTCTGCACCGGCCTCCTGGAGTCGTGGATAGGTCTGCACGCCCTGCTGGGGCTACTGTCCTTCACCCTCATTTACTCTCAAGCCTCGGGTAAAGGATCCATTTGTACATGTTACAAGATGGAATTGGTTGTAAATTGAGAATAATCTTTATTTTTTTCAAATTGAAGACTTTTTGCCATCATGAATTGGTAAATTTTTGTAACTTATCCAAACAAGAGACTAGAAGAGCTTTATTTTAAGACTGTCTGTGTGTCTGTGTGCAGAATCCAGGCTGTTACTCAGTGTGTTCTCAATTCTGGATTTCTGCTGAATACTGCCCCCTGGTGGCAAAGTGTGGATCAACTAGGTCACATGAACAACAGGACGGTTAAGTGTTGTTGGTGTGAGTTGAGTTTTAGACAAAGAATCTAAGGCCAGAGTTAGCTCCCCGATGCAACGAGCTGTGTTCGGGTCCCTTCAGCATTGGCTTCTCATCTGCATCTTGACTCAACCCAGCATATTCATCAGCAATCCCCCCCCCCCCCCCCACCGGTTTTGTTCTTTCTCCCCATCAACCCATCTCCACTCTGTCTGTCTGTACTTCCACTTTAGGAAACAAAATAAGATAAAGCTGTGTGTGCAGTGGTGTGCTCCTGACTGGTTGCCAGAGTGCGGTTCCTGCGCGTACCACTGCTTTGATCTCACTGTAAATTAAACATGTCTTTTTAGATAACAGGCTCTGTGCCGCCTACCGAGTCAAACTGCACCTCCGCGCTTCACACAGCTCCTGTCCCCGGTTTGAACTCTGCAGAGTTGATTCATGTTAACTCTGAAATAACAGCTGAGGGAATCTCTGCGGAGTAATTAGACCACAGTTATATTGTTTTTCAGGTGTATAGTATAGAGACAGTTTCGCGTCCAATCACAAATATGGCATTGATGTGTTGAATGGGGAGGGGTG
>NC_048424.1:20032228-20043319 GCF_013103735.1 Etheostoma cragini
GGAGCATGAGACTGTGTGCCCAACTGGGGAACAGCCCCAGTCAAGTATTGGGGTCAAAAGTTAGGTCAAGCACTGCTAATCTGGGTGGGAACGCTCACTGCTTGACCTTTGACATCAAGCTACAACTAGTTTTTATAGGACAGGAGGGCTTTTTACAGGGTACTACACAGGATGGATGGATTTTCAAAATAATATTAGTGGTCAACAGTTTTTCTAAAAGCTATCAGGCTTGATGTTGGGGCTTAACAATTACTGGGAGACAGGGAGAATTTGCAGCTTTTGTATGCTTGTATATTTAATATCTTTTGGTTGCTTAAAACATGCAACATGACTATGTACCACTGGCTCTGGGAAATAGTGATTGACATTTGTTGCTGTTTTCCAAAATCTTTTATGCTAAAAAAATCAGAATCAGCTTTATTTGCCAGGTATGAGGACACATAGGTGGAATTTTGCTTTGGATCGTATTGCTCAGATTGCACTTACTCATACAAAACAAACAATATATATATATATACACACTATAAACAGAAACAATATAGACAGGTTGAGACAATAGTGCAATGAAGAGTGCAAAGTATGCAGGACTAAATATAATTATAATAGTTACTGTTATTTTAATTATGGAGCATAGTGCAAAGGATGCCAGAATAAAGGAAGTGAACCTGGCACTGTGAGGAAGAAGTTCATCAGAGTGATGGCTTGTGGAAAAACTGTTCCTGAGTCTATTGGTTTTGCGCTTATTGTAAAAAAATAATAATAAAAGGAAGAATAGAAAAATAGAACCATGTTAGCATTTAGCTCAAAGCACTGCTGTGCCCCCTAGTCTTGTTCACCGTTAATCTTTCACATATTTCCATTTTAGACTTTAATCATGATGTGAAACCCCTCATTTGGAGAAATAATTTGTGTGTCTCTCAAAGTGTACAGCAGCCTTTTCAAACTGTTTATGTGGTCCTGTTGCTCCGGTGGTCATGCCTGCCGCTTTTCCTTTTTTTTTAAGGTCTTTGAAATGCTAATCACTTCTTCTCCCCTCTTTTCTTCTCCGTCTGTGCTCTAGATTCCTCCTCCAACTACATCAGGCAGCTGGAGACTAAAGTGCGGATCCTGGAGGACGATAACAACCAGCTTCTCTCACAGGTGACGGTGCACACATCCAGATACTGTACATGTATATTCTACTACTGCATATATCAGCCCAGCACAGCACTATATGAACTTATGCCCTCACCAAAACTCGTGCAACTTCCCAACTCACCCAAAACATGTGATCGGCAGCTGTGATGGAATGAAGTGGTTGCCTGATGCCTCCGCAAAGCCCCCCCCCCTCGCAACAGCCCGTCTGTTAGCTGGAGAATATGTTTGTTTACCCATGTTTAATTCATGGGGAGTCAGTAAGCTTCAGTAGCGAGCAGTGATGTTAGCCCCCGAAGGCAAACTGTGGGAGCGGAGGAGAGATGAGAGGAGGGGAAAAGGAGGGGAAAGAGGCATTAAGTGACAATGACAGAGTAAAGCATTTCTCCCAAAGTTGACCCTGCTTTGACATCTCTTAAATTTGGAGCATGTAGGGCTGTGTGAGTGAAGGTGGGAATGTGCGGAAGGGAGGGGGGGGCTGGGGGGTTCACATGTCAGTCTGCAGAGGTGTGTGTGTTACATACACACAACCACAGCAGTGGACTGATGGTGACATTTATGGCCTAAACATTCACGTTTTGGGGGATCAAATTGTGCAACACGGCTCATTCATAATTATGTCTTTCATATATCTTCTGTTACCTTTGTGTTTTTTATGACGTGACCATATTCATTTGGACGCAAATCAGGCTGCCGACAGTCAAGTTGGAATTTCACAGTTTAAATCGGAGCCTTTATTCTTTTTTTTTTATTTTTTTTTATTTTTTTAAAGTGATTTCTCTTCCCCCAATTATTTCCCAGCATATTCATATGTAAGTAGAGAGTGTAGGCTGGAATCACTGATACAAAACCTAAATGATCCTCATAATTAGCCCTTAAGTGCTCTAATTAGGTGGCACGCATTGTCTCACAGCACTCAAGACGTAGACATTGACCCTGCTTCGTGAAGTCGAATAATAGCCCCAATGAGTAAGTTTTAGCAGTAATAGAACTTTTAATAGTAATAGAATTACACTTCAATCCAATACTGCAACATATGAAACAGCTGTGACTGTGAAAGCTATTCAAGTGTGGCAAACATGACTACTACACTACTGAACTTAATCAAAATGCTCCTATGTAAAAGCTTTTTGTTTTCTACAGCAGCTTTCTTCAGTATCTCCATTGCTACCATTGATGATAATAATGGCTTTGATACAATAATCAAATAACAAACATACACACTTTTATGTTTTTCTCTCCCTAGGCCTATAGCCGGTATAGTCTATCACAGATACAAACAAGAAAGGTAACTTAAAAAAAAAAAAAAAAAAATTCACTGTTTGTTAGCTCCACTGCTGGTTGAGCCTCTTTTGCTTTTTCCCTCTTTTATCCGTTTGGTGGTGGGACTTTTTACAGCTTTGAGCTTGTTGCTTTCTCATATGCAGAGGGTTTGACACAATAAAAGCAACACCTGTACAAGTTAATGCACTCAGCTGCATTAACGTTTAATGGTATAATGTTGCATTTATGTTGAGACTTTCACGGGGTGGCTGAATCAACTCTGTGGTAACATTCTTTTTGGGCAATTCACATTTTTTTGCCCAGAGTAAGATGAGAACATTCTCACTATCCTGTAGGTACGATATGTATGCATGTAGCCAGCAGCCAGTTAGCTTAGCTTAGCTTAGCATAACAGACTGGAAACGGCTAGGGAAATTGCTAGCTTGGCTCTGTTCAAAGGTAACAAAAGTCCAAAGCTCACAAATCAGATTTTAATGTGTCCAAAGTGTAAAAACATTACATTGTGATGGAGTCTCTGCTGGTTGTCTGGCTACGTCACCATGACAACAAAACTCTAGGAAGTCACTGTACCTAGCTAAGAAATATCACACACACAACCCGCTGCAAAAACAGAAATTCTCGTTTTCTACACCTAGTTTTTTGTAAGGATTTAACAAAAGTGATATACCATGTTAGTTAGTGAGCTTTAACAGTGCTCATAGGCTTTTTTCTGACCTTTTGGACAGAGTGGTTTCCAGTCTTTCTGCTAAGCTAGCTAAGCTAAGCTAAGTGGCTGCTGGCTGTAATTTCAAATTTATTTTACAGACATGAGAGTGGCTACTTTTCAGGTTTATTGTTGTCTTAAACTATTTAAATGTGTTGACAAAGGACATTTAGTGATGACCTGATGATATCTGTCTTACAATATGTCAGCAAGCAACGCTCTGTGTCATCACGGCTGTGTTGTAGAGGTTGATGAAAGCCTTTTCTTCTTGCACAGTCAACCATGTGCAGTGCACCCATCCATATGATGCACATTGCACACATAAGTTGAGTGATGTGAATGTATGATGATTGCAGAAGTGACACTGATCTATGTTTTTTATTTTTAAAGAAATGGCAGAGCATATTCTAAAAAAATAAACATATTCGTTGATCCCTAGTATAAACCTTCTCACTTAACTCTTGTCTAGTGAATGAGCGTATTTCCTGAAATGTCAAAATATATGTTTGAGGCCATACAGACGTACTTAATCTTGCACTTCATATTTTGTCCATCAAACTATAGTCCAGTACAACAAAGTATCACCTCAAACATATCATCCCAGCACACATACCACATGACTGAATCCCCCAGTGTCAGTATTTTTAAGCCTGAAGGAATTGGATTACCTTGTAGAGGTGTTGCTTCTGTGCCCAGTCCCTGCTATGTAATGCTAGCATGTTATGCTAATGAATGAGCACAGGTGGCCCTGCTTGTATGTGGTCTCTCTTGGCGAGAAAGCCGTTTGCTGTCCTTGGAGCTGTTCTACAACGTGCAGTCAGTGTTTGGTACGTGGGACCCTAGGTGAATGAATGCTACGTTGTGCTTTGGTGCATAAATGACACACGCTTGTCCTGGCTGGTTGGGACGTCTGGTGGGCTGAATAATTTAGGATACAGGGGGAAACGCAGGTAGATCCAGATATCCATAATGCATGGCTGACAACTGCGAGTGCAAGTGAAGAATGAAGGAATGTCTGGAGTTCACAAATACTACCTTGAATTATGGGTTATTAATAACCATTGCTTTCTATTAAATTGTAAGATTGGTAATGAAAACAGAAGTGCACTCCAGTAAGTGATGGGAACAATAGAGCGTCTCTGGAGTAACATTGGCTCTAAAGCAACATCCTACTTGATAATGTGTCTGAAATACTAGCAGGTGGAAATGTTACAATGGATAAGTTGCCTCAATGGACATATTGCCTTACTTCCTGTGTTATGAAAGAGTGGAACTTGCTGAGCCTGAAGGGAACAATAGCCTCTTATCGCTGGAATGTTGACCCTCCAAACCAGCTTGGCTGAAGCACTTTACTGTACTGAAGGGAAAAAGGAGGGAGTTGACAACGTAAGGTCCCACAGTGAATATTACCAATGGCATGCACAGCACAGGCGTGAACACAGTCAGTGAGTCAGGTGTTCGCGCATGCCCACGCTCGTACTCAAACATGCTCAGGTGCGTGCAATTACACGTTTTGCTCTTTTCACCCGCTCGGATCTCCGGCGTCTTTCAACCGTTACTTATCTCCATTAGCTCACTGAAGGGTGAGGCCCTCTGTGGCTTTCCCTACATGCTAACTTCCACTTTATCATTAACATATAAGTGCCCGGTGTGACTCGGAGAATTGAATGATTCATATGCTAGATTCAGGTGACACTCCATCCGTTAACTGCTGGCTAATTTAACTCATTTTGTGAGAGGGAACTGCAGTACAGTATAGTGGATTTGAATGATGAAGAGGTGAAAAGAGAATGGATTATAACATGGTTTAGTTATCTTGCAAAAATAAGTCAAGTTTTCCCTTCTCACGGTTTACCCAATGCGGTTTGCAATCTTGCTACTCTTTATAATTTTAGAAACAATAGGCCCATGATTTTTAAACCAGAATGACAACTATTAGCCCTATTAGTTAGTTAGCTAGCTAACTAGCCAGCTCTAGTTAGCTAACTAGAGCTGATAGTTGCTAGCTAACTAGAGCTGACAGTTATCATTGTGAATGAGAGACATTCTGGTTTAAAAAACATGGGCCTATTGTTTCAAAAATTAGCTAGCTAGCTAATTAAGCTAACGTTTTCTCCGTGGGTTGGTTAAAAGCGCTGACGTTTTGACGTTTCCAGCTTCCAGCAGTTACAGTTTGAAAACAGTAACTTTGTAAAAGTGTTCATAAATATGCTCTTGGTGGCTACGTACATATACATCACAGTGTGGTAAATCACTGAAGCTAAAGCTGAATATCTATACAAAATGTTTCCCTTGCCCCACCATGTAAACAAAGAAACAGTGTTGAAAGGCAGTGTAGCGCTAGCTAGTCCTAGTATTGCAAGTAAGACAAGGAAAAATCTAAGGTCAGACTCTACCCAGTTTAAAGCACATGCTATTCCTATTAAACCAATTCTGTTATGTATTCAACTAAATTATAGTACTGAAGTAGCATGCTGCCAACCTCTCCACCCTTTTGTCAAAGCGGTAACACCCCTGCCCCTCATATCTACAACAGGAAACAAAGTGTGTGTCCACACTTATCCCTGTCACCACCATGAACATTATGATGGATGGATACATGGAAGGGCTAGCCAAGAAAACGGCAGACAACAAATAACTTTGTTGGTCTCAGTGGTCAAGGTCTACTCAGTTTTGTTTGTCCGTCTAAAGTCAAACTTGGCATAACTAGACTATTCTTCAGATGCTGGAAACCCTGTCAGGGGACTATTTCTGATCTTATAGGCCTTCTTATTCAGTTGACAGATGTTTTAATTTCATGGATTGTGTCACTTCTCCAGATATGACATTTAGGACACACTGTAGCTTGCTGATAGACACAGAGCCTGGTGAAATAACAAAGAGATGTAAGCAGAGGTACAGAATTGGGGGCATGAATATGGAAACCCAAAGGATAGATCAAGAAGTGCCAAGGGAAGGATTGGGAAAGGTTAGATGAACACCAGCAGGATACTAAGCTAGGAAAGGAGGGGGGATATCAAAGGACAGAGAAGATAAGGGGAATGCTGATTGGTGTGTGTGTGTGTGTGTGTGTGTGTGTGTGTGTGTGTGTGTGTGTGTGTGTGTGTGTGTGTGTGTGTGTGTGTGTGTGTGTGTGTGTGTGTGTGTGTGTGTGTGTGTGTGTGTGTGTGTGTGTGTGTGTGTGTGTGTGTGTGTGTGTGTGTGTGTGTGTGTGTGTGTGTGTGTGTGTGACACAGAGAGAGATAATACTGAGGCAGACAACGCAGCAATGTCCATGCATTCATAGATGCACATCCACTGCTCATTTGCTATTTATTGCCCGGGCATCACGTGTGTTTACATGCCGTGCCTTGCAAAGGGTACACTAGTGCGTGACATGAGAAATGTCATAAGGAACAGTAGTGTTGCCGTGTTCCTGCCCGCAGAAAGACGCTAGGCTGGCTACCGCCTCCAGGAACCAGTGGTCTTTGGCTGCTAATGAGGACAAATCTTACTACAAACTGTCCCTGCGTAATGGCCCTTGATGACGGCACAACACAAAGCAATGGATGTAGCAAGCCTCAACAAATATAAATCCGCTTTGGACAATGAAGTGCTCGGTGCAATGGCGTCTGAGGGACAATGAGAGTGCAGGTGCCAGTATAGGAGGGGGCAGGGCCTCAGGGTCCTTTTAATGAACCATCAGTGAGGGTCTTAATATACACTGTAGAGCACACTGTAGAGCCTGATAAATATGTATTATCTGACGGTTGCAGCTTGTTAAAGTAACAGTACATTGGTTTTAGTGTGTATGTTGTCAAGCTGGATATCGGCACTGATCTCCCCAAATTTGATTTGATTTGGAATTCAAAAAGTCCCTGGGAGCTTAACTTTCTTTTGCCTACGTGTGCAAAACAGTTGAGCAGGGATAATAAAAGACCCACAACACTGTCAAGGGTGTCATTATCAGCAACTGTACACATGGGATGTCAGTACCAGATGCTTAAACTAAGTACAGGGCATCCACATCACTTCTCCATCTGCACTGTTTATGCTGATGTCAGCCTGACATCTGCAGACAGCTGGCTAGCTAGCATTAGCTACCTGGCAGATACAGACCAGGGGTTAATGGGTTAATGCATAGACTGTACTGTGAATCCAACACACATTGATCGCCCCCTGGTGTCTGGCTGCAGTATAGCTCATAAAACTCTCTATGTTAGCGGAAAAGACATGGACCTAACTAAAAAGCACAAGTCAGATACATTTTTCCCAAAGATGGTTTCTGTGATTTTAGGTGGTTGTTTTTACGCTGATGTTTGTTCAAGTGTGCATTTTTGTAATAAGTTTGGTTTAATAATAATAATAATTTTGATTAATTGGCATGCAGTAAAGCAAAAGCCACACATTATAAACTGACATGACACTGAAGCTTTATATCTCTGTTTTTGTGTGTGTGTGTGTGTGTGATTGTTTTGTGCTCAGCAGTGTAACCCAGGTGACCTGCGTGTCCTGAGGAAAGGAATGACCCTCTACCACTCAGAGTCCCAGCTGTCCTCACTGCCCCAACGCCAGGACGCCATGCACATGGTCAGTGCCCAGAGGGCTCACACACTCATACACCGGCCCACACAAGAAGTGCATATACAAACACTCACGTTGACACAAATAGAGGGATACCCACTCATACGTAACCCCTTTAACAGTCCCAGTCAAAGATCAACACCGTGCCACTGCTTATACACATGTGGTTACAAATAGAGACGGGGTTTAATTGCACAGACACTGAATTGTAGGGAAGAGTGTGCCAGTGCCTCCACAGTGGAATTAAGTCAAGTCGGCTCCAATTCACTTCACTTCAAACTTTCCAATTATACCTCCACAGGCAACCTCACTCTCTCATACACATGACAGGAGGAAAAACCCACACATACGTAGGAAGAAACAGAGTAAAAAGGAGATAGAGCATGATGGCAGAAGAATACGAAGTGAAACTAAGACAGACAATAAAGAGGAGTCAGCCTTCCCTTCCTCCCATATCCTGTCCCCTCAGCTCCCCGGAGCCTGTTTGAACTGAATCCCACTATTAAGGCAATAATCCTCTACAATCCAGCGCCACCCCTGACCCAGTCAGTGTCTGGGGAGGAGAGGCCGGGTAATTGTTTTCTGACTGCTTAAGGAAGGTCAAGGCTGGGCCATGCCACTAACCAGAGGACTGAATCTTCCCCTTGTAGAAAATCAATGTTGTGTTTTAATCAAATGCCACAGTGTGAGGTCGCGGGTTGCCTGCGAACAGAGTCGCCACTCACCTTTTTAAGCTTGTGGGTCAAACCCGTCTCCTCGTGGTGGTTCAATAATGTCCTTGACCCCACGAGAGGTCTCTCCCCGCAGGAGGATGGATTTAATCTGCCAATTATCTCGATGGTCGGCTCCCTCGCATTTAATTTCACAGTGCGGGGTTCACACGAAAAAAGCTAAAGATATTGACTTAATCCTTGTGTTGTCTTCCCGTCAAAATTGAAAATGAACACTCTTGCTGACACTTTTTATGGATGTTATTAACTTTTTTTTTCATGTTTGTTCCTTTTTTCAACACTCTTACGGACATAATACGGAAAGTCAATAATTCAATTCAAATAATTCAACCTTTATTTGTCCTCGAGAGATCATCGAGGGGCGGCCATCATTTACAGTGTCATTGAGTCCGATCAGAAAGAAGAAAAACAAAACGTAACAGAAGAGAAGCGACAGAAAGATGGACAATAAAACTGAATTGTAAAAACGATTTGATAAATACACTGGGATAATAAGGACACAAAACAAAATTATTACAAGTGTTGTAATTTGTTCCAACAAAAGCAGTTTTTCCAAGTTCAGACCAAGTTTGGGAAACGTAAGGACAGAGGGCCGGACACTATGTACGCTAAGATTATTTTTGGGGGGCTTTTCCTCTTTAGTTCAGAGTAACAGTCATGTAACACTTTCATTATACAATACAATGATGTGTAGCATAGACATGGCCGATTATGAATCTCACAGCATAGCGATAGACTAAGTCCTGAGATTTTAGAGGTATATCTGAGAGGACACTTGATTGAAATTCAGTTGAAGTGGTACAAACTAGCAAAACATACAATTATATGTCACAGAAATAAAACAATACTAAAACTACCAAACTGAGTAAAGTCCATTAGGTGGCAATTTCCCTCTCACTTAAACTGAGTTTTTATAGTATAAACAAATTAAACAAAGTCGTATTTACAGAAAGTCTCGTCTGGTAAGGTTAATGGAATACTTAGGACTTTTTAGAAGACAAGATCGATACTACACCCATGTTTCTGCTGTAAATATGAAGCTACAGCTCTCTGTTAGCTTAGCAGCTAGCCTGGCTCCGTTCAAAGGTAACAAAATCCATCTCCGCACCTCCAAAGCCTACTAATTCATATTGTATATGTCTTATGTTTATCTTTTATGCTTAATCTGTACAAAAAACCAAAGTGTGATAAACGAGATGTTTTTACGACCGTGTTCCATGCGAGACTTTTTCTTAGCGTCGCCGTGAGCTAGCCAGTCCGTCAACAGCGACTTCAGCAAGCTTCCAATAGGATCAGGATCTGGCAAATCAGCTGCATGCAACACAGACTCACTTATTCTGGCGATTTAAGTCCTCTTCTCATGATGGCTTTGTTGTCGTGACAACTCCACGTAGACACACTCATATTGAGCTGTATGGTGACTGATTGCCTGCTCTCGAATGTAACCCAAGCTGATCCACATGTGAGAGAAAGCCCTTGTTGGACGACGGCGAGAGAAAGAAAGAGAGAGGAGGGAGAAAGAGAAGATGAGAGATGTGGAGCCAAAGACTATTACCAGCAGAACTCGAGTGAACGTTGTGTGTACCCATCCTAATCTATCAGCTCATCCTTTACATTTAGTCCGTTGTCTCATTCAGGTCAGTTTCAGGTCAGTTTCAGGTCAGTGAGCGTGTCTGAGGATAGAAGAGGAGCATGAAAAAAGAGAAGAAAAGATGGAACGGAAAGAAAGGGGCCAGCCTGCGTGAATCTCACAAACACTCAACAGGCTCTGATTCTGTATGCTCCAACTATAAACCATTGATTCTGACAGCGTTTGTTCTCCCCCACCCCTCATCCTGCCCAGTCTAAACCAGGCCTGTTTATGCAGGCGTGCCATCCCTGACTGTACATCCATATGAACAGTAAACATTGCCCGGAGCTGGCTGTGTCTCTGCGCTGTCCAAATCTGTTTCTCTACTGCACGGCTCCAGCGTGAAGTACACAAAAGAAAAAAAAAAGCCTGGCCCGGATGCCGGCAGAATGTGTTTACACATTTCAAATAATAGCTTTAACCCACAGTAGAGAGCACCAGCAGAAGGCAACAGTGATTTACATATTTTCTTCCCTTGTAGTTGACTTCAAAGTCCACTGCAGAAGAGCTGGATGAAAAAATACATTTGTTGCTGTGACCTTAAACAAGAAGAAACACTCTTTACTCAGTGGGGAAAGTGTTTTGAATTTAACAAGAGGATAATTTTCCCACAAATATGGACTTAACCTTGGTGACTATTAATAATGTGAGGCTGTCGTACAGTAAATATCTACCGTCCTATGCATCAGTGATCCATGTTTCTAAAGGGACTTGTTTGTGGTTTTGCATATTTTATCCTAAAAAATGAAAGTCCTACAGACTATTTGCCAACTTTTGATGAACTTCCACCTTCCAGTCAGCCACTGGGTTTCTGTGGTCAAATCTTAACCGGTCCAATCAGCAAACAGAGGGCGTGTCTGAGAAAGATGACGTCGAGGTTGTGCGCTAGTTTGAGTTGTAGGTCCGTAATAAGAGTTGTAGAAAGATGGTCTGGTAGGACCAGGCTAGTGGACCAGGGTCTGGTAGGACCAGGCTAGTGGACCAGAGTCTGGTAGGGCCAGGCTAGTGGACCAGAGTCTGGTAGGGCCAGGCTAGTGGACCAGAGT
>NC_048424.1:20043419-20044756 GCF_013103735.1 Etheostoma cragini
TTGGTAGGACCAGGCTATTGGACCAGTATCTGGTGAGACCAGGCTAGTGCACCAGACTCTGGTAGGACCAGGCTAGTGCACCACAGTCTGATAGGACCAGTCTAGTGCACCAGGGTCTGGTAGGACCAGGCTACCAAAAACTGGCCATGAATGACAAATGGTCAAATTTGTCTTGTTTACCTATTTGTTGATCATTTAGACACATTGAAAACAATTATTGTTTTGGTATCAATGCAACATCTTATTGGCAATAATATAAATATAAAACAGTTAAGATTTTTTTACTCATGAATAAAATAGCGATTGGCAGGCGACCCATCTCCATACTATCAGGGAACGTTTGACATTTTTAATACCATAACTGTGTGTGGATTGACTTCTACATTTAACATTTCTTTTTTTCTCACACAGTTTAGGCATATTGATAACCTTTTGAGGAAATTAATAAATGTCATAATCGTCACAACATTCAATACAAACCGTTGTCAGGCCTGCAGAACCAGCGAAAAATCTCTTTTTTTCATGCGGCTGACATATTGTGAATAGAGTGTTGGGCATATTCCACGACACGTCCCTCTTGGCTTCAGTGGGATTATTATTTTATCTCTGCGCTATTAGGTCGCGTGGGCTCATTCTGGCACCTAAATGGGGCCAGCGAGCGCGGAGGGAGCTGACAACCGCATCACCAGTGAACGGAGAACTTAACCGGGGCTAACAGAGCCACGGAGCTGTGTCTAATGCAGGGCCCCGGTGCCGGGTTTACACTGAATGGTGCCATTGTGTGTCCCAGAGATCTCTGTGTCCTCTCTAACAGAGAGCCACTGTCTGGAACTAACCAGGGGGTAGGATGAGTCGAGCAACCCCCTGGTCCCTCTCCCTGGCTGGCTGCTCCCGTCACACCAGGTTAAATCACACGGTGCAGGTAGCAGACCTGGCTGCGAGTGGAATGCGCGGTGAATGCAAAAAGAGAGAGAGAGACACACACGGGGGGAGAGGTGATTTGAGTCGGAATGAAAGGGATGGCATTTATCTGCTTACAGGACAAGAAATCGCTCGTGTTAAATCCGAACCATACACCCACTGAGAAGGAAAGAGTGGCTTATTGAGTTGGATCTTGGATGGCTCAAATGAAGAGCTAAGTGAGTTCTTCTTCTCATTTGAGTCCCGGGTTAGACCCCGTGTGACCGCAGATGTGACAGGACACGGGTTTGACACGTCTGCCAGATGTTGTGGGTTTGCACGGACCTGCCTCTTAACCTTTGTCGCGGTTCCCCCCTTCTTTCTCATCTTCTTGCACTGGCTAACAAAAACAAATGTTTCCTCTTACCCCCCCCCCC
>NC_048424.1:20044856-20066605 GCF_013103735.1 Etheostoma cragini
CCCCCCCCCCCCCCCGCCGCCTAGCCTTACTCTTTCAGTCTCTTGTCTCTGTGTGTCCTCTCCCCCTCTTTAACTTGTCTCTCCGCGTCGGTTCGCAGGTGGTGTGGAGAAAGCTGGGCGACGCCGCGGGATCAAAGCTGTCCGTCAGACAGCACCTCTCCGGGAACCAGTTCAAAGGGCCGCTGTAGCACGGCAACCCGAGAAAGAGATCAGGATTTACAGTACCTCCACTCACCTGAACACATCTCTTACTACCCGCGCCCTACACAACCCATCATGCCATGCTCCCTACTGCCTACAGCACTAAGCATTCCGTCGATAACCACTCTCTTAAGACTGGCTGATAGCTACCAAGCGGACCCGTTAGTTCTGTTATTCACATGCACACCTTTACGTGTACAACATGTTCTTATCTCTTTTAGAGCATAGCTGTGCTACATTAGGCTAACGAGTTGACACGGTTTCAAGCACAGACCGGGGCGGGAATCTCCTCACGTGTCGCCGGGGATGTGAAGGCAACATTAACGGCGGTCTCTTCAGATACGTTTTGATAGTACCTCCTGTAGAGACCCTAGCTCGTGTCACATGTATCGCCCCCCCCCCCTAGTGGTCAACGAGTATAACTAGCATTAGCGTTCTAAAGTGTTAACTAATGTGAAACCCAATGTGACCTAGCGCCTTTTGCTCATCCAGTAATAACGTCTAGAGATCACTGTTAAATTGTGTATATTCTGTATAAAACCATAGCACTACTTCATTGTTATTGTTGATTTTACTTTGATCTATTTTGTATTCTAGCGTGGCCATGTGATCAATAATTTAGTTTGAAAAGCACACAACCGGTCCTTAAACAGGGTTTTCTTTTAGTAAAAAAAAAAAAGTAAAGATTGCTATTATTCCTTCTCTCTGTAACTTCTGAAAATATATCAAGGCCATTCTGAATCAAACACCTCCAGGGGCTAATGGCTAGATCATTTTCTGACTTTGTGAAATTAAGTAAAACTGTATGCTGTGTGCATGCTCGACAATCAGTTTCTCAGGTTGGGAGGGCTGCAGCTTTACCTTTGCCCATCTGTGACTGCGTGTGTGTGTGTGTGTGTGTGTGTGTGGAAGGAGGCTGAGTGGTTCTCTTGAAGCTGTAGCATCTGCCTGTGAATCCTCTTTTCCTCTATTGACCCTGGTTACAAACTCGGTTGAAGACTGCTGAAGACATTTGCTGAATCCATCCAAACCTGTCCCGTTAACCCTTTACAAGGCCAAATATTAAACCCTAAGTTCAGTTTGAATGGCATTAATGGATTGCTCCGGAATTCTTGCTTCTCATTTTATATCTTAGTAGATGGAAAAAGGTTACTTTAACATGCTCTTCCATGCATGCCATACATTTATTTGTCTAATTTGGCAGAGAATTGGACCCAGGGACAGATCTTAAGGCTAACTCCCGTATTGGCTCAAATATAAGACGACCCTGATTATGAGACAAATTAATTTAATTTAATTAAAGATTAATTTTATTTGAAAATGATTTAAAAAAAACACAATAAATGAACTTGGGTAGCCCCCCCCCGGCAATACAGTACAGTGGTGCTCATAAGTTTACATGCCCATGCTTAAGTTGAATAAAAATCATCATATAATAAAAAAACTATATAAATATTTTAATTCCAAAGGCCAAGGAAACTTTATCAGGTTGCATAGTATCCTGATCCATGAAATAACTGGCCTTTAATTATACAAATGTGCCTGTCTCTATGGGAATTTAACATAGGGGGGTGTATACTTAGGCCCCCTGTATTTTAACATAGGGGGGTGTATACTTAGGCCCCCTGTATTTTAACATAGGGGGGTGTATACTTATGCCCCCTGTATTTTAGAAGAAGAACATTTATTTATGATACATTAATCATTCACAAAGAAAAAATGTTGTCCTTAAAGGTTGGATTTTACCGCATTTTTTGACTAAAGCATTAAGATACATTTCCAAAACATGACTTTTTTTTTTCCTCTTTTCAGTCAACTTAAGCATGGGCATGTAAACTTATGCACTGTGTGTGTCTATCCAGGGTGAAATCTTTTTTTATTTATATGTATATTTGAGCCAATACGTTCTATAGAAATAACCAATCTTCTGTCTCCTGTTTGCTCATGTATGTATAGAGGCATCAGTATTAAATGGAGACGATTTCATAACTCAGTCCTTCTCTGTGGGTTCAGCAGGTGTGTTTATGCAGCGCATGTTTCTTTTTTTCTTCTTAGGATACAAGTTAAGTCTTCCCTTAGAAAACACTAACATTTAAAAAGGAGTATTTCTTAATGAACAAACACTGTTTGAGTATTTATTGCCAGGTGTCAGATCGCTCAGTAACTGAACATCATGTTTTAAATGTAGTATGTGTACTCAAAGTTATTTGATGGATACGTTTAGCTCAGGCTCTCGCCATCGCTACTGTTATTTGTTCCAAATTAGAACATTTCTGCGCCTCGGTTCTCTCAAACAATGGGGTCACAAAGAAATCCAAGTATGGTTTTTTAAGTGTCCTTTTTTCTAGGAACTGATTTAAAGCCATGATGCAATTTTTAATACTTTATAAATGGCATTTGATTTTAAATGTGCCACATTGTTTTCTGCATGGTGTTTTGATTTGGAACCCAACTGTCTTCTTTTTTTTGTCTTTTCTTTTTTTTAACAGCTATAGTGTATCTTTTGTTGTGCCTAAATGCTAAAAACCACAGTACAGAATCCTAGAATCTACAGTGTAAATGTCAATTCCTGTACTAACTAGCATGGCTGTAAGTTCTTCTTCTAAGTTCTTCTACATGAATTTCCTTGTTAGGATGAATATTTGGCAGGTGAGGAGAAAACATGGAATATTTAGGCCACTTTTAGAAATATTTGGGAGAAAATAAACAAAGTTGGTTAATGATTCTGTGAAGTGCTGTTTTTGTTTGATGAAGCAACTCTTTCTGCAGCGTGTAGTTTTCTCCATAGAATACTACTACTGCCCTCTGTTGGTACAGTACTGGATGTAAAACTGCAGATCCTTTCTATCAAGTTATGTACATGAGTAATTCCCAACATTTGTGTTCCTAACCTACAGTCTGTTTATTACCAGAAGTACTTTAAAAGCTAAAATAATAAACCTAACTCGACCAAAAAATAGAATTGTGATTGGATTTGAAAAATAATGATTTCCATTTCAATTAAGGAGGAAATAAAGCCAAATGGTATTACACAGTGGAGTAATCGTAAGTACATTTACAATAAGCCATCAACCTTAGTCAGAACTATAGACTATAAAATAGCTTGTAACACATTAACACCAACTGCAATTAATAGTGCATGGGAAATAATGAGCAGAGAAGTTCAATAAGTCAAATAAATGGTATACATTTATGGATAAATGTTATCAGTTAAAGAGAAAAAATTAATATAGATATATATGTATGTATACTGTATGTATATAAGGATTTATAGCTATATCTATATATATATGTATATATACAGTATGTATATATACTGTATGTATGTATATAGCTATATATGTATTTATATATATATAGCTGTGTATATATACAGTGAATATGTGTATGTATAGTATGTGTATACATACAGTGTGTATATATGTGTGTGTATATATATATGTTTGTGTGTGTAAAAGCTCAAAGTGCAGATATTCCCATGGAAAATTTACATAGAAAATTCCCAGAATTTTGTGTATACCCTAGCTATATATACACTGGAAAAAGCTTAGTATGGATTAAAGTAAATACCCCCCCTTTCCCCTAACCCTTAAATTTTATAATGCAGTCAACCGTCTCGTGTTGGGTTAGGGTGTCCCAATACTTTAAGGAGGTGGTGTGCTATTTTTTATTAATCAACCCTCAAAACAGAGTAAGGTCTGATGCAGGCTTAACATGAAGTGGGAGATGAAATTACCCAGGATACCTTGCAAAAATCAGGGAGCCGGACACATTTTCAACCAAGATGGCAGACACAGCTGGAAAGGAACAATTGAATTGTAAGTATATATTGGTGGTTGAGCAGGTTTGTGACGCTAATTTGCATACAGTGGTGGTTCCGGTTTCACAGGGAAAGATCTTCACCCCACCCCCCCTCGTCAAGGGCACTCAAAACCAAGTGGAAGTTTTAAGGAGGGAGAAATGGGACAGGCCCTTAGAAATCTACAGTATGTCACCTCATCCCTCCTGTTGTCCTCGGGTCAAATTGGACCCCTTTAAAAAATTTCTATATCTGAAATATGGGTTGATCACTGATCACTTTCATTCCTGAGTGACTAAAACTAAACTCATCTGTACGTTCTTCTGATCTTTATTAGTCAATTCAAAATTTCTGCTTTTTTCACTCAAGTATTATGTGTAATTCTAGATAAATGAGTGTTATTGATAATGAATCCCAAAACATAGTGTAAAACTAGTGGTAGTGAAAACTACAAGTCTTGAGTTTTTGACAGGGGAGGACAACACAAGAGTTATACAGATTAAAAACGCACTACTTTGTTCAAAGTAAGAAAAGCAGGTCTTTGTCATAAATGCCACTCGGACACAAAACCAAAGCTGCGTGCAGGATACAGAAAAGAGAAGCCTGACTAAGGCACATGTGGATTGAAACTCTCAAAACAATATGCCTAAATGAAAAGAACAAATGTGTACAAATCTACCTTAGTCTGTCCAGTGTTAGACAGGGTCCGTGTGAGGACGGGGTTTCTGTTCCATCTACATGTAATACTGTCTGCTATGCACATTCACACAAAACGGAGTACGTGGGACAGCGCAGTAAATTAATATCTTGCAACCTGACCTGTAGTTTCACAAAATAGAAATGACAAAAGGATATACAGCACGTTTGGAGGAACTATTTAATAACACGTATCAAGTGTGATAGTCCTTTTAAATTTATGACTACTGCAGGTACAACCATCAAGATTTCATTATTCTTTTTCCTCAGCTAAACAGCGGGAATGTCAAAAAGAAAAACAGAGTGCAGGGGAAAGAACACTGGTATGAGAAAATAAAAAGAAAGATTAGTCAATCTAGTTCTACTCAAAAAGGTAAATTAAAAACAGAACATTTCGTCAAACCGTAACAAATGAATGAGCATCTGTGACAAAACTAGTTTCCGGGGGCGAATATTTCCTGGTTCAGTTAACGAGTGGACAGTGTTTGTTATGAGAGCCTGGAACTAGAAGTACCCTCCTGTACATGTTGAAGCCACTGAGACTGCAGTCTTTCAGGGCCAGTTCAGGTTCTCATAATAATACTGTCCAGAACTCACTTTTTCATTTTCAAGTCTGTTAAGCCTTCATTAAGAACCTCATCAACAGAAGTCCTACCGGAGGAGAACAAGCTCTCCGTCTGTGCGTCCTGATTAACAAGGTCCTGGTTGTTTCCATCTCCAGCTGGGGAATGGACTGTTTCACTCATCTCATCCACCCACCGTGATTCATAGGCATGCCGGGCGGAGGGGGCAGGGGCACCTGTGACTGTCCTGGGGGCACTGGGGGCGGGGGATACCCAGCAGGCAGACCTATAACTGGAGGGGGTACGTGGCCCGGTGGCATGCGAGGCGGAGGGTAGCTGTTGTAGCCCGGTGGCGGATACGTTGGCGGCAAGTTTGGGGGCGGGTAGCTGTTAGGAGGAGGGCCTGGAGGTGGTGCTGCAGGCGGCGGGTAGACGTGGGGGTGATATGGCGGTATTGGGGGTGCGTAGCTGGGCGGCATCGGGGCGTAGGAGGGACCCTCCGTCTTCATCATCGACTGCAGGCTCTGGTAGCCTTCCCCGGACATGTAGGAGCTGGTGGTGGACATGATGTAGTTGGAGGGCGGCGGCGGAGGAGGGCGATGGGGCAGGGGCGGGGGCTGATGTGGCGGCGGAGCTTGCGGCGGAGGAGGAGCCGTTTCCGGTAGTGGTTCGGCTTCCGTGGGAGGGGCTGGAACCGGGGCTTTGCGCTCTAGTGAGCAACAGGAAATGACAAAGAGAAAACAAACTTGTTAAAAAAAAAAAGTTGCCATCTTTCCTGTAAAAGAAAAACCACGAGGATACTCGTGCCTCGTGCCCCCCATGACATCTAATAACCTCTCCATTCCCAGACTGTGAGCGCACAGTCAGACCTAGACTGCCAGGCTTCAGCCACATAGGAGGTCTCATTATGGGGCTCAGGCCCTAATCAGATTGGTCTGGGAGAGGTTAGGAGTATCGTGTCCAGACGAGCTGCTGGTTAAGTAAGCAGACTGAGGACTAAAGACTGAGTTGCTTTCTAAGCTGGTGTCTCAGGCAGGGGGTCCTGGCTGCTCATTATGGGACTATTTGATGGCACACACCAACAGACAGCGGGGTGTTGAGAGGATGCCAGCACGTACCTGTACTCTAACTCCAGCTTCCTGGAAGAAACCAAGTACACGGGCACTCTTACCTGGGGGCGGCTGCGATGTAGGCAGAGGGGGCATGGGGCTCTCCAGTCTAGGAATCTTTGCTCCAACTTGAATTACTTGTTCTGTGAATTAAACGGACCAGTCAATGACAATGCGAAAGGCTTTTTTTATTTTTTTTTATTCAGCGAATAAATTAGTGAATTTGGCTGTAGGCTTGAATATATGTAAAATCCTCCAAACTTGCCAGGAAAACAGTAACCCCGGCTACTTAGAGTCTACAGTACATGTCTGTAATCTTGCAAAGACTTTAATCTAAATTGGCCTCATAGTAATTAGCAAATGCTTCCTGGAGGTATTTTAGTGCATTAATAAATAAAAGATATGTAAATTACATATATGAGATATTTAAATGAGCAGATTTTGCCTGCATGAGGTCTTACCTGGAGCCTTTGGTTCATCTTTTGGAGATGTCTGAAGAAAAAAAATATACATAAAAACATGAATGCTCAGTTCCCACTTTAAGGTAGGTTGTGTTGCGTGTTGATCTATGAATCAGGGTAAAGACATACACAAGTTGGAAAAGATAAACAAATATTAAAATCTAACTCGGGGGACAATGCCACTCAAAGCACATCCTCACATGTGAGCGTTTGAGCTGGCGTGCAGGGCTGCTTCCCTGAGGGGAAGTCTTCTTTGGTGGTGGGGGAGGAGGGTTGGGGGCCGGTGGTAGTCCCATTGGGGCTGGAGGAAGGGGGACCTGCGGAGCAGCTGCCCTCTCCTTCTCCTGTATCTGCTGAGGGATGGGCTTGTTACCCTGGGAGTACAGATCCAGGATCTGGTGGCAAATGTCTGGAAGACAAAGACAAGGTTTTGTTCAGACTAGTCGGAAAGGAGAGGAAAGAGGGCTGCTCGATCATGGAGAAGATAAAAAAAAAACATGATTGTTTTGGTCAATATTGACATGACTTAACACAATTACTCGTCGACTTTTGGAAAGGTGTTGATTCTTATTTATTGACCTTCTAAAAACAGTGAAAAAGCTAAACATCCCAGTAAAACAAAGAACAAACATTTCCCTTAATACTTTTCCCATTTGATTCTTTTTTGAAAAAGTAAGAGTTTACTTGCAAAACGTAATGTGATCATCGTTTTTCTCAATTCTTCTGTTATTGTGATCGTTAGGATCTTTAACATTTTGATTACCTGCACAGCCCTAAGATTACTCTAGTTTCCCCTAGAAGAGCCCGGAAGCGTTGAGGCTTCGCGTACCTTCGAGCAGCTCAACTGGGACGTCCTGGACAAACTGCTCCCACCAGCGGCGGGACGACTGCTTGGCGGTCCACTCCTGGATGTCAAACTTACAGAGGCGGCCGGCCAGGTACATGACGGCTACCGCGATGATCTCTGGCTCCCACTGCAGAGACAGCATGGTGCACAGGCTGCCGGGGACACGGGCCATACGGTTACAGAGAAGAACAAAAAGGTACAAACGAGTACAAAGCAACAAAAGGCCGCGGCTCTAATGGAGTCGGGGACGTTGCGGTTATGTCGTATGTGTATTTAACCACTAGGAAATATATATAAATAACTTAACAGACTATGAAGCCTGTTTTTGTGACGTTTCTATTCAATGATGCACATATTAACCAGGCGGCGGGTTAGGCGAGTAAGTGAGAGTTTTAACTACACAGCGTGTCCTATGCACTACAGAGGAAGTCATCTGTGATATGAAGGCAGTTTACATGCCACCTACTCACCTGTCATTGACAAAGGTCCATGCCATCTGTAGCACCTTGCACACTTTATTCTTTTCCCCTTTAAAAGAGAACAATAAGGTCTATAAGCTTTCCAAAGATCTGTAGCCACAAAGCGTCACCCTCTGTGGATCACACTTCTCCCGTCTCACCTTTGAGTTGCTTGACGTAGCGCAGCAGGAACATGTAAGGGTGCTCCACCTGCAGGTCGAACTTGATGGTCTGGAGTAAAATCCTCTCCAACACCATCACCTCTTCCTGTCAAATCAAACACAGAGTGTTAACTAACCCTGTTGGTGAGGATCACTAAAGGCACAAGCTGGGTGAATAAGGGCTAACTCACTACCCAGGGCAGCAAAATTCCATCCTTTTACACACGACCGGAAGCATTTAACAGCACGTCTACCATACTTAAGAAGGTGCATCACTGAATTATGTCACAATTTAATAAGTTGACATTTCCGAGGCTCTGTACTCTGGCCATTTTTGGATCAAACTATGTACAAACTGTGTCATGTCTGCACCTTCGGATCATCTCCAAACTGGGCAAACTGCACATCATTCAGTAGGCTGCGGGCTGTTTTGATGATGTCTTTACACTTTTTGGGGGTTTCCTCCACTTTGCCTGCCAGGAAAAGACAGCAAGCACCAGTCACCTGTTAAAACACACACACACACACACACATATTAGTCCCACACATTTAATCCACTTAAAGGGAGAGGAAACACTAAGGGTAACCATTCACTGAACTTACATATCTGGGGAACTGCTTAAAGGAGTGAAACATGTAGAAGCGGTGGAAGTATATGATGCCAGTTGCCAGTGTGTCGTAGTGTCTGATAACAGTCAAGGATACCATTGACAGTTACTTGCAAGTCCATGAGCAGCTAAGTAAAATCAACTCTGACTGCCATTAAAATCTGAATATACAATAACTCACTATTGCTTCCACAATGTCTTTACAACTAAATGTTAATACAACTACTGTAAAAGTGAGGAGGAAAAAGCCACAGCTTAGCAGGACTTTATTCAAAAACGTTAATTTCATAAGGGACTAACTGAAACAAGGGTCATTAGGTTATCATTTAAGATAGATATGCATTGGTTTTTCAGTGTTCAAATTAAATCAAGGATACAGGCCAAGTTTGGTCCCCACGTCAAAAATGAAGCGGGCGCCTTCTCTCCGATAGCGGGCCTCTGTGCCAGGGTCCAGGCCTTCAGACTGAGAGGGGGTGTGGGCTAAATCCTTCTTGTCCCAGTACCAGCATGGCTTGATGTGGTCCAGAATTAGCTGGCCTGAAAAGTTCTCCTTGAATTCCTTCATTGGCTGAGGAGAGGCAACGGTGGATGGACCCGCTGCACTGGACTGCCAGGTTACAATGCATGAAACAAGATGGCGGTTACTAACATTTAAAAACCATTTGTGCTAAAGACAAGACTAGCAACTCTGCTTAAAACAAGCAGTGTAGGTGTATTTTGCAGACTGTTAGTTAGACAAAAACACACAAAGTTTGGTATCTCTTTCAGAATGTATTGCCGAAAACAGGGCATAGTGCACTACTACTCGTGTACATGTACACTGTTTGAATACACCTTCGTATCCGTTCTGACTACACCTTTTTAAATATGGATATTTAGACTCCCAACTGTATATATCTAGATATTTATATTTTTCAGTTTTTTTAGACTTGGTATATTGAATATGTATCACTATACAGGCTATGCACACCAATATAAGCATTTATTAATTCCCCTGTGTATAGATAATATCTCGAAGTTTCTACGTTTTTTTTTAATGGTCTCTATGTTGTATTTTTTCTGAGCTGTGAAGTACTACAGTGTACTGTGGAATGACAGACATTTTGGATCTTGAATCTTTTTTGGCAACCTGTGAAAAAACTGATAAAGATTTAAAAGTCTGTACTTTTAATTAACAGGGAGTGTATACAATGGAAGTTAATTGTTGACAGGTTAACGTTACTAAGCTAGCTAGCTGCTAACATTTTTAAAGTCCTGAAGTTAGATAACTTCGATAACGTGTATCATGGCACCCATTCATTCATTTATTAACTAAGGCTATCGATACCCATACATATAACATTAATTTTGTGACATAGCTAGCTAATATATTAATATGCATTTCAAAAACAACGAAGAATTTTCCCGAATTAGCGCAACAATGCTGCTTGCTAGCCTTCAATGATATCGAGCTACCGACAACTAAAAATTGGCTTAGCTAGCTAACGTTGCCAATAACCACCTATGCGTGGGCGTAAATCGACCGTGTATGGCTAGGCCAAAAGGCACGACGATAAGGTCAGTTAAATACACCGACACGCTAATCTAAACAAGCTAAATTATGAAATAAAGACAACTGGCAGCTAGCGTTAGGCCGACAAAGTCATACTCTTCGCTAGCAGCCTCGGCTAGCAAACTTGATTTGCTCGAGGTCTGCACACCGCTAAGGATAGAGCACTAGCGACTGCGCCCAGTCCAAACTAGTTAGCTAGAATTCAACTCGATAATTGTTCGTCTGTTTATGATGAAAGACGACTCTTACCTTTAACATGTAGCCGTCGGATCAAATTACCCAAAACAGACAGATATGTGAATAACCGGCAGTTATTCACAAGAAATTGGCTAACTAGTGATCCACAACAGTCCCCATTGTAAAGGACACCGCCATTACGGAGTACGTTAGTCACTGCGAGACGTCATTACGCAGGACATCTGCTACATCTGATACACGTTAAATCAAGTGAGTGGTCCTCTTGTACTACCACCACTTCTACTACTTCTACTACTACTAATACTGTCTCTGGTTATTCTACATCCACGTCTACTTCTCCTTTGCTGGATTAATTTGTTCAACGCTTTATTACTATTCGTGCTACAAGATAAAGTAGTATGATACCGGTAAAAAATACCGGTATGTTACTCCCAATAATATCCACTAGAGGGAGACAATGGACAATGAATTGCACTTGGATTTGGGCAGCAAGGACTGGATTTGGATTTGTCAATGGATTTTTGACACATGTGGTTCCAGATTCGACCAGAAGACTCAATTAAAGAATCAGTAGCCCTACCATGACTATAAAAAGCATTTTTCTGAACAAGGCTTTAACGTGCTAATCAAAAACATGAACAACATTTGCACACAATCTATGAATAGTTTAAGATAATATGTTATCTAAGACTATGTTGGTCTGTGTTCAGGCCTCAGGGCTGCATTGCACTCAAATAGCCATAAAAATCATACACATCTCACCTTAAATATATAGAAACATATCAGTATTTCAAATAAAATGGACTGGGATTAGATATTAGTTTAGACTATCATTTGAGAAACCATTTAATGTAAGCTCTTTGTTAAAAGAGGAAAAGGTTTTTGGAGCTTTTGAATACTTATTTAATAGTTTTCAGGGTTATAGACTATACGTATATGTGTTTTAATCTTTATAAATCAAATAAATGTGTTTTGTCTAACATCATAAGATACACGTTTGTGCCATTCCAAAAAATCAGATGAATTGGACTGAGAATTCAACATGGAAGGAATTTCACAAAACATTGTTCCACGAGTTACTGTGACCATGAATTAAACGTTGAGATGATAAAAAACAGGAATAATGCTTTTATCCACATGTCGAGTCAAAAATCATTGTAACCCCTAATATGCATGTAGGCTGGTAGCTATGAAATGCAGAAAACCTGCATTGTTTGCACAGCAAGGGGGCAATACAGTGCAATAATCTTATAAAAACATTGCAATTTATAATATGATCCCTTCACTCACTTCTCTCAACATGAACAAGCCCTTGCTCATGTTTTCCAGTGTAAGAGCAGACGACAAGTAACATCTTGTGCCCTCTCCGTTCCCCTCCCATTCTCACTCCTGAGGACAGCCACCATTGAATCATTTACTTGTCTAACTTGTCTAAGTAAATCCTCTCAACTGGGGGAGAAATTGTCAGGATGGGTCCTGTAGAAAAGTAAAAGCCTTGTAGTTGTATTGCCCGTAGCAAGGGAGCATCTCAATCTGTCACTCAAGTCCACACACACACACGCACACGCATCAACCACAATAAATCAGCTCATAAATAATATATACTTGTACTTTCTTTATTAATATTAAACATTGCATAATGAAGCACTGACTATAAGCAAATCCCTGAGCAATATTCATATTGCCATGAGCTGTCCTGGAGTGGACCCTTCATTGTTTATGACAGTCCTGTTGTGGTTAAACACATGAAAATGCTACTTAACCTCAACACTTAATCCTTTTTTACCTTCTTAAAAAGACCCTTATGTTGTGTCCCCTCATACATGATGGTCTAGTTTAAGATATTAATGCCATTTTGGTATTCTTTAGAGAGTTAACGGATGGGAGAGGCATGGAAAATGGAAGATAAAAGGATGTGACGAAGGTTGTGACCCAGAATTATGACCAGCTAAGATGCATGTACCATTGCCCACTGAATAGATTAAATCATACTGTAAGTGTCAGGAATTCTCCTAAAGCCTGGATGCTTTGGGGAAAAAAAGGCCTCAAATGTCAACATGTCTCTTGTTACTTGGACAAAACTTTCACATCAGCGTCTCCCCATCCCTTGTGTATGTGTGTCTTGCCCTGCGGTGTGTGCAGGTATCTCCGATTCAACGATGGCACTTACCACACAAGACGCATGTCTCCTTAGAGGCAACACTTTGGACTTAAAACCTTTCCTGTGTCCACAAGCAAGGCGTTTTGCGCTACAGCGGCCCATGTGTGCACCCCAGCTTAAACTGCCTTTGCCCTGAGCCAGCGGATACAAGCTATAATGGAGACATTGATGCATTATTGAGAAACCCATGGGTAGGGATCAAGAAACTGCCTCCAGCCAGCAGGGACAGCAAGAGAGTGTGTGAACTCAGGATGATGTTTTTCCTTCAGCATCCAATGTGTTCACAACTGCTCTTGCTCTCTTGGCCCGATGCAGACATTTCATGTCAACTCACACACAGAATTCACATGCTCCAGTCAAAGCAATATGCTTGCCATCATGCTGGGCCTATCTGGGAAAGATAGTTGTTGTGCTCTAGTGTTTCCACGTGGAGTCTGCTGAGGTTAGGTCTACTTGAGCCAGAGCTGAGATGACATTTCATTTATATAAATAATTACTGTCCTGAAAGTCCCCTAGGCCTGCCTTGAAGCAATCAAACTTCTAATGCTCTTAAAATTGCCCACCATGTTTTATTAATGGCCAACTCTGAAATGCATTGCTATGGCCGCACGAGTCCCTGCCGAGCCACGAGGACAGTGTTAACTTTAAATAGCCTTATTAGCCTCTATGCTGTTATCTAACGACGTATTTTAACCAAATTATAGAACAGAGCAGGTTTGAATTGTATGGTAAAATGGGGGAGGGGGGGGGGCCTTGAATGTGTTCTTAGCTGAGCTGTAGCCTGTACAAAGCACTTATCTGTGCATACACTGATCTAAATGCATACAGTGAATTATGTGCGGACTGATTGGCCATTAGTGCCATTAATTGCCTCTGAGTGAACCTGATCTGCTCTGCAAGGACTCTCTCACATTGTGAACTGTGAAACGGCAAATTAAGGAGGCTTCATTCTAAAAATAAGAATAAAGTAGCATAAAGCAGTGTTAATGTTTCACCCCCCTGTACAGGTTTGTAATGTGCCCTGACTGTGCCAACAGAGGGTACTGTTGCCTCACAACATGTTTAAATTACCCTAACAACAAAGATCCAGCCTGCTGTTTCCCCCAGTCTCTGATCCAATGTGAGGAAATAGGTGTTTTAGATGTATATCGATCATGTGCAGCCGTGTGATTAGATCATTTACACAGCTAGGAGTGCCCAAAATATTAATTATCTTAATTAATGGTGACCTTTTGAACCAAGATTGACTGATATGGTTTATTTAATCTGATCTATTAGGGGTGGGTGGTCCTGATATTCCAGCTGTTGTGAAACAGTTTCCTTCTGGTATTTCAGATGGCATTATAAGAGTGGAAAAATAAGTTTTAACAATGAAAGAACTGATGTAAACATACAGGGAAAAGGCATAAAATATAAGACTCTTCATCGTGGTCTTATAGATTCCATTGGAGCCATTAGATAAGGAATGGAGGAGGGGAGTGTGACAGTGCCTTTGAAACGACCAACGACTAATGAGTGAGGATTTCTCTTTCCATGGAGCCCCCACAGCGCTGAGCTCCGTGGAGCCACCGCTAGTTGCCCCCAGTGTCCGCGTTGTGCTGTCCGCCGCCTTTTACGCGCCTGTGGTGTCTAAAACGTCACGGATGCACATGAACTTGAATCCCATCCCACTCTTACGGAGTCAAACCCCCCCCACACACACACATCCAAAACACAGGCTGCATATAGTCTGCACACACACAAATGCTTCCATCCTGGGAGTCAATAAGAAGTAGCCTCGACACTGTGGGGGAACTAGGAAACATTGGACCTCTGCTTGTTGGACGAGGAGGAGGAGGAGGTGTCTTGTCTGCCCGCCTGCTCTCTTTCTCTCTCTCTCTCTCTCTCTCTCTCTCAATCAACGAGGCTTCTGCCACCAGAGCCAAGAGTTGCCGTTCCGCGCACCGATGCCAAAACGCGCAGGAGGAGTCCGTGCCAAAGGGTCATTTTAGCGCACCACTGCTGAAATGGAAGGACTGTAGGGAATCCTAGAATAAACAGGAGCCATTTGACCCCCCCAAATGATATAATCATATCATTAAAACTAAGAAAAGGGAAAAGGAGCCAAATAAGAGCCATCACCAGTGGAGTGCTCTGTACTTCATCTGACTGTCACCACGGTCTCTGCAGAGGTGGGCAGTCCAGGATTTGGGTTTTATCTGCAGAAGGTCATTGCCAGACATACCTGCCTTCACATCAGCTCATCGGCCAACTGCTTCCCAAAAACTACACTTTGGCTTCCTCAATCCAGGTGTTGCTTCTTCCGAAGTCGCTGCGGGACATTTTGGACAAACTGGTCTTCCATGCTTATTGCGCTCCGGTCCGACTCATCACCTCTCGAGTCCGAGCGCGCGTCAAAGTTGCAGCCGAAGACTGTGAATAGTACAGGGATTAGGAGAGGGAAAGGTTGGTCACCTGCGAGCCAGAGAGGACCGACACCACGGTCCAAGCCGACTCCAAGTGCCGTTCACCGGGCGATGCCAGAGTAAATGCCGGGGCAATGTCCCGCCGCAAGCAGGTGAACCCGCAGCACTTATCGTTGACGCACCGGGAGACAGTTCGGGGTGAGTTTCATTCCTACAAGACTCATTTCTCAGGTTTCTATGATTATTAGTTTGTCATTATTATTAATTGCTGTTTTAGGACAAAATAAAAAGTACTTATTTGGCTAAAAATCCATGCATTGTATACAGTCTTTGAACAAAGCAGCCAACTACAAACTGGAAATTTACCATGCGAGATGCAGTTTTTTTGACTTACTTATTAGACTGAATTTAAGTAATTTTTTGGGGTTAAAAATAGTTGTTTTACACCTTTAAAATGCATCAACACATTTCAGTGATATTTCAAATGCGCCTTTTGCTTTAAATGACTTTACGAGAGATGATCTTATGGCATCTACATTGGGACTGTGTGCCTAAGTGTGTGTGTGTGTGTGTGAGAGAGAGTGTGTGTGTGTGTGTGTGAGAGAGAGAGAGAGAGAATGTTTGTGTGTGTGTGTGTGTGTGTGTGTTTGTGTCTGCATGTGCACACACGTGCGAGCTGTAATGCAAACTTTCATCGCAACACAATTTGGATTCTTTTATCATATTGCAACATGTGTGTTGGCTGTGTGTGTGTGTGTGTGTGTGTGTGTGTGTGTGTGTGTGTGTGTGTGTGTGTACGTACTTTGTTAAACATTTCAAATTCATGTTGCGTTCAAGTTATTTTACATTCATTTAATAGGCTACAGTTATTTGTTTGTGACTTGGCAACATAGGTAGGGAACTTCTTAATCTTAATTTAAATGTATTTGTTTTACTATCTCACACACACACACACACACACACACACACACACACACTTAACATTATTTGTCTTGACGCATAAAGGCCTTTCTGCACATTAAGGTAACATTTGAAGAACATCACAACAATTGTGAAGTTGTGCAGATAAATAAAAATTAACCTAAAAAAGAAAACACAACACACACACAAGGCAACGGAAATCGGAATCTTTTATTAATGCGATATTTCAACACGGAGGGTCATTACTGAGTTTGAAGTTTTTGAGAGCCAAAATTGCGCAGATTAAATCTGAAGCGAGGATTTTATTTTCTTTTTTTCTTTGTGGGCGTATGATAAAAAAAAAGTCGCTTAATCCAATTTTCAAATCAATTATATCAATCTAACCTTCATCTCCCAGCGCTGTGCTTTGCCTAAATCTAATTTCATAGAGGCCTAATCTGGGGTAATTCATTGCAGAAATTCATGATGTAATCTCTGGCCAATCTGTTTTGTGTTCAAAAGGGTTAGACGCATTCCGTCCCACCCGACACATTTAACATTTACACTAATCATTTACTCCATTCTCATCTCTCTCTTTCATGTCTCCTCCTATTGAGGTTTCACTTACAAAAAGATTACGGTAATTATAAAAACCTATGGAGCAATCTGAAATCTAAACGGTTGCTGTAACCAGTTTTTTGGCTTCCTAATTGAAGAAGTACGGTGCATCCTCAGCTGATTTTAAGCAGATGACAAACACTCATGCAGCTTGGACAGTTTATCCTCTCTGCTGTCACAGTCCCTGCCTGTCAGTTCATTAAGGTGGAGACCGAGTTGATCCCAATATCTAACTGTGCAGTTTCACCTCAGGCCTGTGTGTGTCTGATCAACATTTATCTGCATTAATTATGACAAGTGATTGCAACGTTTAGCACATTTCCATTTATCTTTAGGGAACTGGTGCAAATTTGGATTAAGCTGTTAAATATTTGACTTCCATCCAGTCGTGGGTCACTTTCTTTGAAATATAATTTTTTTTTTGTGTGTGCAAATTAGTTCACCTGCTGTGCACTCAGCAAATTCTTCCAACTGGACCTAATCTGCTGAATGTAGATACTTGCATAATTAGACAGATAATTAGATTAAATGCCTTAATTTCCTTGTCCGAGCTGAAGTTGCGTTCACATGTCTCCAGGGTGCATCTTCTTTTTTTTTGTGGGAAATTCTTTTAATCACTGCTGGTTGTGATGATGCAGAGACTTTCAAGTATCAAACAACAACTTAAGTTGAGACATTTGCAAATTCTGACAAGGGTAGATGTTCAGCGGAGGTCAAGGAGAGCGAGTGGAGGATGCTGAGACATCTAGGCCACCTGGGCCTGAATCTGGCCCTACCTGTTTTCTTCCTCGGTACACACTGTCTCCTGCTCGCTGTACTGCGCTTTCAACAATCTAAGAGGCCCGGGTGCAAGATGAAGGAAGGCCCTGCGGGTATTTGTTGTCGTTTGTGTCCTTGTTTGATGCTATCATGCAGATCAAATGCCCAAACTGGACTTTGAACAGCAAAAAACAAAAAAAACAAAAAAAGACGTTCCCTCATTATTTCCATGCAGTTTTTCTCAAAGAACAATGTGCATAGTGTGTGCACAGATCCATGTGTGTTTGCATAAAACACCTAAGCCATGTTTACCATTGGCACATATCTTAATAATGACACCACATTTGCGGCTGTGATGGATTTAATGCACCTATCGTTAAATGGCTGGAGGCTGGATGTCGCTGTGGGCTGTTCCCATTAGCTGGGCGGGTCTGGGATCACACCTCAGGTCGGAGGAGCGCTGGGGGAAAATCAAACTAGAATTTGATTAAGTCAACATATATGGAGAGCTTCGTGAGAGCCTGAGAAACAATTACTGCTTATATGCTTAATATTTTGAACATAACCTGGCCAATAGGTTGGCCCAGTGGTCGTACAACATTTCAGCGTCAGCTGTCAAGACCAAGCCCAAGGTGTCATCTCACAAAAGTAATGATAAATTGTTTCTGCAGGGTGCTAAGCGTACATCAACCACATGTCAGATCAGACGTTATTCAGTGAAACTAAACACAGCCTCGTGCCCTGCAGCCAGGAGCGTATAGGTCACACTCTACGTGGAAGTACAGAGAACCTGAATATCAGCATATTTCTGGACAGGCTTCTAGTGGAAGACTGTGTTCTGGAGATCTACTAGCCAGGCCAGATGTTACAAAGGACGTACAAGAAGTGCAATGAATGCACACAATGTACTAGAATGTGCCAGGCACACACACACATGGACACACATGCTGCTAAAAATGCACGCTCAAAATGCATAACCACAAACACAAACTGCATGAATTACACACGTGTTGTTTCAGTGTTGTCTTAGTTAAGTTTGACCTTCAGTGTGCAGCTCATCCTTTGTTTTATTAAGGCAAACATCCCCTGCAGGCTTTTTTCTAGGCTCCTTTAGTCAATGATTCAGCTTGGAGTCACATCAATGACAAACACACCTATGATAGGAATATCCTTCTGAATTACTCATGCATTAAAACGGGTGTTTAGTACCCAGGTCTGTGTATTTTTTTCCCCCTAATATCAGAATTATTAGAGCGAATTGTTTTCTGGATCCAGCCATGGCAACGCCTCGTGATAACTGTTTACTCGCAGAATTGGCATGCTAATTGTGAGACAGTTAATGTTTTCATCTTTATTCGCACCATATGGCTGTCAAACACTGGGGGGGAGAAACCCACCGTAAGCACTGCAACACCACAGTAAATATTCACACACATACATTGTGGTAACTGGATGATAATCTCACAGGAGATGATTGGTAAACGACGCATGATTTACTGTGAGGCCATTGCAGCTTGTTCTCAGATTTTTTCTTCTTCTATATGTCAGTACCATTGGACACATTTTCTCAATTTTGCAATGCCATAAATCTCCTCCACTTTTCTTTTTAATTATTAATTTAAGAATTATTATTAGCATATCTCTTTAAATTTGTTAGCCAAATTTGATTTATGTCCTCAGATGTCATGCCTCATAGCTCATAGCTTCATCATTTGCAGCGATTTAGAGACACCGGCACGGGCAGCTGCAGAGCCGTATTTTGCTCACTTTCACACTAATAATCTAAGATTTATGATAAGAAATGAGACTGCTACAGATTAAATGGTGATAAGATAATCAAACACACAGGCCTGGCCTTACACAACACAAACTGTTGCAGCAATCCTTGGCTTTTGCAGCCGAGAAAAAGGGATAGGCTAAGCGAGGCCTGCTTGTTGTTTTAATTTTTGATTGCAACCATCTGCAAACGTCGCTGGTGTCATTTATTTTTGATGACAGCGTGAATCTTACCCCACTTTCCTTTTGGGGTTTACACATTTGTGTGTGTGTGTGTGTGTGTGTGTGTATCTGTGCGTGCAAGTGTTTTGAGCTCAGTAAATGGAAGGGTGAAAACAAAGAAAGGGAGACAGGTCTGAACTTATACAGTATGGCCGAGTGTCATATGAGTGCCCCTGGCCTTAACTCTGCCTTTAGCAGCAGAACACAGTGTGCAGCTGGTACTGAAATGTTGTGTAAGGTCAGGACTCGAGCCTGAGTGGAAAATAGTTACGCCGCATACAAGAATCTCATCAAATTCACTTCATTAAATAAAAACAAATGTTTCCCATCCAGTAAAATTGCATTTTTTCCTCCGTCGTTATGTTCAACTGTGGGCAGAGTAGAACTTGCCAAACCATGTTGGAGATTTTAATTTGCCTTCGCCTTTACCTCGGGGAACAATGAAAGCAACAAAAAGACTCATCGTGCATTTGTGAGAACACACGGAGACAGACACAATAATTAGGGATTAGTGGGAATTTGAAGGGCATTGAAGGCAGTGGACATTAAAGGAACCCTTGTGTACACACACCTTTACTTACCTATCTGGTTTTACCTGGCCAGAGCTGTAAAAAAAACTCACAAGGGCGTCACATTGTCTGTATCATGTATCTATCATGAATAAAATTACAATGAAACTCTTATCCAAGTGTATGGCCAACATTTTAATATTTGTACTTGGGAAAAAAAAAGGAAGGTGCAGATGAATTCCTCGCCTCTGACAACATTGTAACTTCATTAAGTACTTGGTAGCCAGGCGTTTGGACGTATTTCTCGACCTTTTGCACAACTGGAAATATTAGTGAAAGAGGCCCATTGTCTTCAGCTCTGTCTCCCATCTGGTCCACATTGTGGAGCGGCGGCAGCAGCAGTGGAAGTGACTGACTGACTCCCTCCTCATCAAACTGATAGGGGGTGCTCTAAGGCTGCCTGACTTAACTCACACTTGATAAGGCAGTAGTAGCAGGACTGTCATTGGGCGAATAGAGTGTATTTGTGTGTGTGCAAGACAGAGAGAGAGACCAAGAAAGAGAAATAAAGTATGTGTGGTATCATGTTAGACAGCTGGGTTTCACTGCTATCATCACGCCTTCTCAACAATGACATGTTTGACAGTGCGTCTGCTAGGCTCCCTTACCTATCAAGCATGTTCCTCTCACAGAGGAGTTTATACAGAGAGAATTACACACCGTCTGTCAAGAAGATAGGCCATATTAGTGTGTTTCCATCTCGGTGTGTTTGTGTCCACAGAGTTTTTTCTCTCTCTTCAAGCATTCCATGTTCAGTTCCTTCTTGCCCCTGGTTTTTTTCTCACACACAGGTGAGCCTCGGGTTAGACGGGTGAGCAGGTTTCAGAGAGGGGTGCGGTTTTCATAAGATGTCCGACTTATATTCCAGTGGCACAGTGACATTTGCCAACACCTACTAATTTACTGCCGTCTGGCCCCAGGCCATGTTACCCAACCACAGGTTAAAAAACAGGCCTCAATCTATTTGTCCCTCGTAGCGATAACGTCAAATTCAGTTGCTCAGTCTGTCATCTCGTTGACTCGATGTTGCCCTTTTTCCCCTCATTTTTTACACACAATGAGGATCTGGCTCTAATGCCTCCTGTCTTGTGTTCAACGGAAATGAGAGCGCGCCATATTGTTAGCAGAGATCTCCTGCGTAGTACTTCTTATATGCATTGCACATAATGCACACATGCATGCGCACAGTTACTCGGTTTTGTGTGAACACTCCGGAACATTGCTTCATGTGAATCATGGTCACAAGCTGTGAACTGTAGGTAAATATGTGTTTGTGTTCCTTCTTTGCCACCAAAGATTATGAGATGGAAATTATTTGGCAGGCATCCAGGAACCCATCTCCATTTAGAGAAAAGATATTTGGCATTGGATCATCACTCCAGGGCGAAGTGAGTGGACTGGAACGTGTTTGTGTGTGTGGGTGTGTGTGTGTGTGTGTGTGTGGCTGTGTGGGTGATTAGGGAGGTGCTTCATAGTTGCAAATAAATATCTGAAATATCCAAAAGTGTGTGATATTCAGCCGGATTTAACAGTTATGACGGGGAGTTTAGAAGAGCAACGCCTCCCTGGCAGTTTGAGATGGGTGATAAGAGAGTTTAGGATCTCTGCTCTGATAACTACACACCGAGACACAGGCACACACACACACACACACACACACACACACACACACACACACACACACAC
>NC_048424.1:20066705-20078513 GCF_013103735.1 Etheostoma cragini
CACACACGCACACACACACACACACACACACACACACACACACACACACACACACACACACACACACTCAGACATCTCAATGTTTTTTTTCTTCTCGTTTTTTGTTTCTCTGACTTATTCTGTGATAGCATGAACACACACACACACACACACACACACACACACACACACACGCGCGCACGCGCGTACAGACACGTTGGTGGATGTGGCCTCCGATATGCTACACTTTGTTCTGCACAAGCTGGGGCTCCCACGTGGTGAAGGCAGCCGTCTAGCTGTGACAGCTTGGTGTAGTGTAGCGAAAGGCCCTCACCGGAAACCCAGCCTGCACTGTGAGATGAATAGCTTCCTGGCCACACACACACACACACACACACACGCATGCACACATGCACAACCACAACCACACACACACCCATAGACACAGAAGCACAGACAAACATATACATACAGTGTATGTGCTGGTTCCCACCCACGCAGATCTCTTCTGGATAAGCTGAGCAGGTGTTTGTTTAGGCAAAGCGGCTTTACGGCAGCGTTGTTTTATGCTAGTAAAGTGACACAATTGTGAATGTAATGCTCATCCTGTGTGGCGCAGACGGATGGCTTTTATCAGGTAATGTTATCAGGAATAACTAAACCACGCTGTGTTTTCTTTTTTTTTTATCTCTGCCTGTGTCTCTCACTCTCTTTAACTTTAACTTTAAAAAAAAGAGAACGACATCTGATTTACATTTTTCTCTTACCTTTTCTCTTTCCTGCAGCAGAAGCCAATCATGATTCAGGGGCGGGATCTCCATCTCCGGAGCCTTCCACTCCCAGCCCTCGGAGAGTGGGCCCAGGGGAGCATGACATGCTGACCTGCGGCCAGTGCCAAACCAACTTCCCTCTGGGCGACATCCTGGTTTTCATCGAGCACAAGCGCCGTATGTGCCGGGGCCCCCGAAGCGGACCGGCGTCCTTCTCCAAACCTGGGGAGAATGGCGGACTCACGGGCATTCCCATCTCACCCAGGGCCAGGTCCCTGGAGCTGGGCAGAGGGTCCATTCCCGTGGAGGTGGGCATCCAGGTCACCCCCAGCAGAGAGGAGGATCTGGAGAGGAGCATGACGCCGGCCAAGGGGATCTGCCCCAAACGGGAGAGAGGAGGTACGGAGACTAGAACACACTGTACATTTCAACCAGGAGGCAGTTAGAAGAACCACTATGCACCTCAACTCTAAGTTTTCAATGGAGCTCTCTTGTCAGAATAGAAGCACATGTCTAAAACACACACCTAGATGTGAAACACACACACACACACACACACACACACACATCTCTCACCTGTCCAAGACAGATAGCTCTCTTTAAAGAATTCCAGCTGCTTGTTATTTTGACAGTGGCCTTCAGGAGGGATTAATGTAGCCTGGGATGATTTCATTAGAGTGAGTGAGAGCCGCACTGTATGTCTATTCTGCTCCATTCTAAGTAAAACATCACACACACACACACACACACACACGCACGTGCACTCAAAATAACACACACCAAACAAACACACACTGGCAGGCCTGAAGGACTTCTTCAGCTGAAACCAATTGTGAAAGGCGAGGAAAAAGGTGATAGAGGAGCCGCCCCCAGTTTGTGTGTGTGTGTGTGTGTGTGTGTTTGTGTTTTTACGCTTGTGTGATTGCAATGTGTCTAAGCGTTTGTAAAAAAAATCCTGCAGCATAGGGAAAAAAAAGAGGTTTAAAAAGCTGATTAAAATTCATCTGTGTGCGTGGTGAGGAGAAAGGGGATTAATAAAGCAGCAAGGCCGTTCATCTGGCTGTGAGGGGGTGGGTTGGCTTGGGGTGGGGTGGGGGGGTTGAGGCCTGTAGACTGCCAGCGCTGCAGGGAAACCAGTTCAAAGTTATCAGAGGAGACAGTCACCATCACACCCGAGAGCTGGGAAGACTATCCAGGATTACACCGACTCCAATAGACTAAGAGGGACTTGGTTAGAGGAGGGAGATGGCTGCATTAAAGAAGTTACCAGCCAGAATCACACGTAAAAGATTATACAGTTAGCACAGAAACTGGGCACCACAGACTTAAAGAGTAAAGGGTGGGCTTTTGAATGCATCATATTATATCACATGAATGCACATTTAAGACGGTTAACATTGTTATGCTGTAAAATTCACACATTAGAGAATTGCAATACTAGAGAAAAGTTACATTTGTGTGAAAAGAGATACTTTTACTTTTGCTGACTTTAGCTTAAATGTAGTTTTGTTTGTCACACATACATTCAATTTTGACTGTAGTCATTTAAAGATCAAGCTTTCATATTTTAAAAAGTCCCTTAAATGGCCAAAGTTTGTGGGACACAGTTTATTGTAGACTATAGCTACATTTAGTTGATTTCAGAATTAAAGCTGGTGGGAAGATCTTTTGTCAACAGAAATCAGCACACATGCACAGCAGCTGTGTGTGTGTGTGTGTGTGTGTGTGTGTGTGTGTGTGTCTGTGTGTGTGATCACCATCTTTTGCAGTGGGGACAAGCACATTGAAGGAGATCACAAACAAGATATGACAGAACAATTTTGGATGTCACAGCTAATATTTCAAAAATAAAGCCATGAGAATCTTTTAAGCAATTCTTTAGATTTAAAACAGAAAGTAGTACAAAGAAAGTTTCCATCACTGTTAGAGTGTAAATGTGAGTTTTACTTATTGTCTCATTTGTTTAGCAATGCTTTGAAATCAAATGAGTTTTAAATGGCCTTTTGCAGCAATTCAAGTAAAAGAAGAAGAAAAAAACGTGGAAGATTACATAATGAAAAAGACAATGTGTTTTCTATGGGAGTTTGTCTGTTAGCTGGTCAGAGGAAAACCAGTTAGTGAGTGAGTGTGTGAGTGTGTGTGTGTGAGTCAGCCTGTTGGAGTGGCAGCCAAGTTAGTCACTCAGACGGTCTTATCACTAAGAGCACAGGACATGAAAGCACTCGAACGCCCCAAATGAAAGAGAGGAGGAGAGCTTTGTTCGACACATTAGATTGCCACTCAAGGCAGTTCTCAAGTTCCAACCAAATTAGATTACATTATTAGGTCTAATTAAGTCCAATGTGTTAGGAACACACACCCACAAACACACACACCCACGGAAATTATTATTTGCGACACGTGTTGAAGAAATATGTACCAAAGATAACACAAACCTGAACACCTTTACACACTCAGAATGTACTCTTGCATGCATGACGTGTTTGTGCTATATGCATAACAGTTAACCCTCTCCTCTCCTGGATAGTTTTTTTTTTTTTTCACCTGGTTGTGTTTTATAACATCCTGTCTGGCCTCTTTGTCTGTCAGCATGCTCGCATAAACTGCAAACATGCTGCAAGGCTAGCACATTCAACCCCAAAAGATGCAAACACACACACACACACACACACACACACACACACACACACGTGCTCTCGTACACTCTGTGTAGATAAAAAATGGCCCTTCTGTGCCCTATTTTTTTCTCACTTGCGTTCCTCTTGCTGATGCATGCACTCTGTGTGTATACGTGTTGGCTTTGTCAGAGTATGTTAATATGCGCGTGTGTGCTGCGTATGAATTTGCGCACGTGAGTGTGTCTGTGAAGAATGATGCGTGTCAACAGGCAAGCGAGGGGGTTGTCGCTAGGGGAGCGTTACCATGCTAAGACGACCCTGGCCCTGCTTTGAACCCATCCCAGGACGGCAGCCGGGCCCCCCTTTGGAGCACTTTAAGACATCCAGCACATATGGGCAAAGTCACATCATGACAACCTCTCTCTCTCTGTATCTTTCATTCTTACTCACAAACACACACATGGTAAATATTTCATGAGACGACAGCGACATCCTCAAACATCTCTCTCTCTCTTTACCTTTTAGGGGTGCATCACTGTATTAGGCGGAGAATTCTACTTTGGTTTCGTCGTCTGGTTTGGTGGGAAACTACTTACAATCTCAATGTGATACCGATACTAAACCAAATTTATGACCAAAGAATCATAATCACTCTAAAACTGTCACACCTACATGTGCTATGCATATATATTTTTTTGCAAGTGTGAAGGTGGTTTTGAATGCACGGAAGCATTTTAACGTGATAAAATTTGTTTTTGTTTTCTTGAGCCAATGGGCAAACGAGAGATTTGGTTTTTTAACACCTGAAAAATGACTCACGGTGGTTTCTGGTTGAAAACTTGTGGTGCAAGTTACAAAACTTATCCATCATGTTTGTGCCCAAAAAGGGTCAAATCTGCAATGTTTGACACTTGTTTCACCGCTGAATAACTGTTACATTCCACTTTGCACACCTCACCAGCGGTGTGGATGTGAAGGTGTCTCTCTCTCTCCTTTCATCTCTTCTTCCTCCCCCCCCCATCTATTTTTTTCTTTTTGCCCCACCACCCAATGCTCCTTTAATCACCTGGCTTGCTCTCATTTCCATATTAAATAGGCTTTAATCATGAAAAGCAATCAGGCTTTTGCATATTCATACCTTCCCCTGTACGCCGGCTTCCCTGTCTCGCTCCAGTGCCAAGCAGCCAGTAATCAGTAGGCAGGCGGCGTAATGCCATAGCCCCGGCCCATCGCATGAAAACACACACACTGTGTGAGTTAGAAATAACTTCACATGCTACTTACACATTATCTCTCCTCCAAGAGAGAGAGAGAGAGAGAGATAGAGGGAGAGGCAGAGAGGGGTAAGAGATAAAAAAAGAAAGATGGCGAGACTGATCCCTGATTTGAGCTGCGAATATTTGTACGGAGGCTCAAGGAATAGTCGATTTGCATAATGACTTTGTAGTTTTGCATTAATCACATTTGCATATGAAAATGCGTTAATTACTCCTGATGATTTAAAAAAAAAAAAAACTTGCTTCATTTGATGTCCAAGCTCTGGGGTTGTGATTAGGGGTTACATGGTGGCAGTTGTGTAAGTGGTGTGTGTGAGTGTGTGTGTGTGTTCATGTTCATGCTTTTGCATTTCTGGTGCAGTCTGTGTGTGTTTATGTGTTCTTACATGAGTGTTTTGAATGCTTGCCAGTGAATTCATCTTGTGTCTGCTGTTAGGCATGTGTGTCTATTTTCATTTTCTTTATTTGTGTGTGTATGTGTGTGTGCGTGTGTGTGTGTGTGTGTGTGTGCATGTGTGTGTGCATGTGTGTGTATGGCAAATATTTTTCGATTCCTCTATGGGAAAAAGGAGAAAATTATTTCAAATAACACACACTCTCTGATACAGTATCTCCTTCTCATGTGTTCTTTTTTGCAATTTTGAACTGAATTAGTGGAAAAGAAAAAGTTGGGAAAGATATAGGGATGTTAGAATTATTTAAAACACATATTTCATAATTTAACCTTATACAGACTACTGGACTTTATAGACAATACTGTATTTCAGAAATAGAATAGAGGATGTTCCTTTTAGAGGGTTACATTTGAATGTTTTCCTACCGCAAAAAAAATCAAATCAAAATTCCATTATTCATACAAAATCAATCAATCATTTTATGCAATTTGGTTTTGCATGCACATAATTGCACGTGCATTGCAGGATGCTGCATATGAATCACCCTGTATAAACATGTGCAGCCAGCCCTGCACAGCCACTTGTAGGCACTGGTTTAATCTAAAAAGCAAACAATTCATTGCATGCAAACAACGGTATTTACCATTGCAATTCCTAAACATAAATACATACAAATTAATGGAAGACTTCCTATGATTAGCACATGGCACAGGGATGGGGATAATGAGGAAAACACTGCAAAAGAAAGTGTATGCCTTCAAAATCGAGAAAAAATTACAAATACGTTTCCGTTTGCAGTCATTAATTTACCACTTGTGTGTCTCTAAGCATCTACGTGTAATCTGTGTGTGTGTGTGTGTGTACAATTACAGTATACATGTTCCTGCCTGTGTATGGGCCCCTAGAGTTGTTGGCCCATAACAGTGTGCCTCAGACAGGACCACCCCAGGGGCCGTCTGACTCTGCTTGTGTCTGTCTGTCTGCTATATCCAGAAGGGTCAACTAGGTCTGTAAGAGCTGCTAAAACTGCACAGCTGCACATGCACACCACCACCTGACACACACACACACACACACACATTTTTTACGTTATTGCCTGAAAATGTAAACTCAACATGTATGCAGGAATACACACACAGATGAGAGCCACGCACACCTAATGTGTGCATGCTGGAATGCATACAATGACTCCAATCTCACATTAAGGCCCGCATCTTCCACCAAACGCGCTCGTGCACACACAGACACATGCACATACACACACAGCTTAAGGGCTCCCACATAAAGGCATCAAACGCTCCACAGCCAGCTTTATGGCACTCATATGGCAGCAGATTTGATATTTTCCTACCACAGCGGGGGAATAAAACTCGCCACTAATTTGGACTGCGAGCGCCACCGCTAACTTTCAGCATGTGCCGACTGACTGTGTCTTCCAGATGTGTGGACTCTTTGCTCCTTAACAGCCTTACTTAAGAGGCATTAGAAACCTCACACCCCATCCCCGCCACGCATGGAGAGTGATGATGGCGCTTTGGTGTTCAACACAAACACGCTGCTTTGTGTTGATGTTTGAGTGAAGTGCTGATGCGAGCTTCATGGTTTCTCTGCTATGGACCATAAGATGTCTTGTGTCAGAGGGAATCTGCGAATGTGTTTATGTTCTTTTGCAAAAATAGCTATAATCAAGGTAATTTGACTGCTGCACTGTAGTTACTCCAGTTTCCCCTCGCTTCTCCTCTCTGGCTGTTACGTTTTTTAATAGCAGGTGTGCTATCATCTGTGCTGAGCAATATACTTTTTTTCAAAGAACCTACTGTAATTACAGTATTAGCATGCATGTGTATGTATCTACACTTTCACAACCCATGTATGGGTTCTAGAGAACCCTTCTAGAGAAACTTTCAAGTCTTCATGATGCACGTGCAGATCCAATCCTCATGTGTCTGTGTGTGTTCAGCCATTGTGCAGTCTGGCACACATTAATGCATGACATATAATACAGGAGGAAATGGGTGTTCAATCATGTTATTCTATAGAAATGTAGTGTGTGTTTGCCTTTGGGAGGAGAAAAGGGGGCTACCATTAGTATTTGTGAAAAGGAAAAGAGATGGCGCTTGTTAGCAAATCAGACACGGGTAATCCTACTTGCTACACTGTTGTTGTTCCTTTCCTCTTATCTTATTAGCGTCCTGCTCAGATTGGGTGGGATTGTGGGAGAAGAAAATGAGGACACAGCGTTTATGGCCGTATTTTCCTTTTACAGGCTGCTTCGCCGCAAGAGATATTGAAAGCCTTTCATGGTAGTCTTACGATTGCCCTTATTTCATCCACTTATTTGTCTCCAGCAATTACTCCGAGAGGGAAAACTAGACACAAACACATGATGAACGTAGGCTTCCTTTATGTCGGTTTGTCACTTAGATGCAGGGGGGTCTAGAGGGTGCCAGGAGCAAACAACATGATATATATTAATACAACATTGATACACAATTTAGTAATCTGGCATACACAGTGGCTTTCTCCTGTAAGCAGTTGAAGTTGAAATAAGTGGAAGAAAAACTAAAAAAACGCAAAAACGTGGAACTAATTTCTAATTTCATTTTAAAGGGTCAGTTCAACAAAAACTAAATTGAGAAGTCTACCTCCACAACAATGCAAGGCATTTAAAAATGCACTTTAAAATCATTCAAATAACATCTCTTTTCGGAAAGAGCGTCACAGGGAGACATTTTCAAAGGGACTATTTTTTTGGGTAGAAAGTAGTTCCATTTCCAGTGTGGAATGTTAACAGAGAAGTGCGTCTGTGCATTATCCAGAGTACCAGGGACATTTTATTTGGAAAGACACATTGATGTTGAATATTTCAAACATATGTGTAAATGCTGGGAGCACAACAGACATATATGGATGAGTGGAGGCAGAAATATTACAGGAATATCTCAAAAACTGGGTGAAAAAACAAACTTTTGCCCGGCTAGAGTCTTTGAAATTTTGGGTGAACCACCACTTTTCTAGATTCTCTAGAAATCTTTCATACGGTAAATCTCTTTTACTTACACTTACACTCATAAAACTTGCCGTCAATGAGAAAAAGGGAAGAAACATCTGCTCTGGACTGCCTTTTGGATGAAAGAGGGCTTGCACTGTCATGTCCATAGATGGCATTGCAGACAGAGGAGTTATCTGCTCAAGGAAAAGAGGCTACACTCTGCCTGTCTTCCGCCGTAATTCATATTTTCCAGAAAGCCCTCTTCTCTGAGTCTGTCTTTTCCAGAGCAGAACCGAGCAAGCCAAAATGAAATAAAGCCTAAGATGTTATCAGGGCGATTGGTGCCAGCGGAGCTTGTCTGGGCCTGTGGTCTGGCGGGACAGCGCTGGCCCGAACCAGCGCTTGTATGTGTATGTGTGTGTGAGAGTGGGTGTGAGTGTGTTTGTGTGTGTGTCCTGAAGGCACTGGATAGATGAAAGCTTTTCTTTAACCATAAGCTATGCAGGAGCCGTGCCAGAAGCAGGAAATGTATCAGCGTGATAACAGCCAGAAGGACGGAGGGAGAAAACGGGAAAAGAAAGAAAAGGACAGAGGGATAGAGAGCGGGAGAAGCCACACGGAACCCACAGGGGGGAGGCCTGAGGCTGAAGTCAGAACCATCTCACACACACACATACACACACACACACACACACACACACACACACACGGACAAATGTCACTACATAAATATGTGTTGGGTGTGTATGTTGAGAGATGAATCTATCTTCATGTCTGCGTGTGCGCGTGCTTGTGCGTGTGTGTGTGTGCGTGTGTGTGTGTGTGTGCGTGTGGAGCACTCGCGATTCGATGTCAGAGACGAGCCAAGAGACGGTTTGACACACCTGAGTGTGTATCAGGACACATGAGAGAGAACAGAATTCACCCGGAGACATGACCGTTGCAATGCTAATAATGTTGTGCCGCCGGCCTTCACTCGATCACATCAGGAGAGAGAGAGAGAGAGAGAGAGAGAGTCAGAGAGAGAGAGAGAGAGAGAGAGAGAGAGAGAGAGAGAGAGGGAAAGGCTGTGCAGAACACAAAGAGAGTCTCACGTTGTCCGATGGCACATCAAATCTTAAATTGTTCAAATTAAAACTACTTGTTGGCCTGTAAAATAACTGTTGTCTACATCTTTCTTTTTAAGGTGGTCTCACATGTTGCTACCTTTCAAATTAAGGTGGAACAGATGAAATGATTGGTTTGACATGTTTGGGAAATACACTTTTTTACTTTTACTTCCTTGATGTAAAGTAATACTACTCTCTAATGTCTGTGCAGTAAATATGAAGCTAGGGTCAGTAGTTGAGTTTCTTAGCTTAGCACAAAGACGGGCATGTTTTTTTCAGTGCAAAAAACTGAGCTGAAAACTGTAAAAACAACGGAAAAACGGCTCCAGGAAGTAACCGCACCGATGCGAGAAACAGTCCGGTGCACAACCCCTGTAAAAACCACAACGTTTCGGCTTTATACTTCGGCTAACCCAACCGTCCCGGATGTTTTCTCATATTTAACGGACATATCTGAGAAGGAAAGAGGCAAGAAAGCAAAACAGCGGCCAAACGATCAACACACCCACATCCTGCTTTACAAAATGGGCTCTGCAAACACCTTTCTAAGATTGAGCATCGGATTTGAATAAAGAGAGCTAAATATCTGCAATCTATTTTTGTTTTTTTACACTCTCCCCTTTTGCTGCTTTGGTTTAGTATGCTAACACTAATTAGAAAGCTTGCAAATTGGTGTCAAATGAAGCTACGCTCCTGTGCCCTCTCGCGGCTTTTGTGTTGCAGAGTGTCACTGCAGAAGACACTGCGAAATGACAAATCACAGGTCGAGGGGAACACTGTACTTTCATACTTTTGTTTAATTTAATTTTGTCTGGTTTAGTTAGTAAAACACTGTTTCCCCTCACAGATTTAAAACCAGAACTACATGTTAAACTGGAGAAATGGTGTAGTGCTTCATCATGAATGTTCAGGCTCTCTTTCCCAATGACTGGAACGCACTTTACGCCATGTCTAAAGCATGTGAGGGGTACGTTTTATAGCGGGCTGATTGGCTTGGAAGGGTCTGTGTGCTTCATTGAGGGCCGCGCTGGTATTTTCCTGTGGGCTGCTAGTTAAGTGGGACTGGCTGCTTGGCTCCAGTGGGCAAACGCCAGCTGGGGACGATTACTACTGCTGAAAGAATACACCACCCTGTCACAGAATGGTAGCCCCAGATACACACAATGAACACGGGCATGTACATGCTAACGCATGCATACGCTATACACACACACAAATACTCATATGGTGTACAATGCACATGTACATATACATCACAAACCACACAATAACTGTTTTTCTTTTGCTTCCTTTTCATGTTCATGTTGTTTTTCTTTTTGACACACACACACACACTCTCGCAAGGCAAGCACACACACACACGTATGTACTAACACATGCACACAAGGCCCGCACACACACACAAACACACACATACAGACACGCACACACACATGCACACACACACCCATGGCGCGCACACATCACACATACACACACGCGCCCAAACACTAAGGCATTCTCGTGTGACATTTCACAAAAACACACTCACACGCACAAACACGCACATACACAAGCACACGCTCACACACAAATGCACGTACACACACATACAGACACGCACACACACATGCACACACACACACATGGCACACGCACACACACACACACATGCACACACACGCACTAACACAAAGGCATTCTCGTATGACATTTTACGAAAACACGCGCACACGCACACACAAACACGCACATACACAAGCACGCGCCCACACACAAACACACATACAGACACGCACACACACATGCACACACACACATGGCACACACACACACATACACCCGCACGCACACACACCATCACATTCTCATATGACATTGTTTGAAAACACACACACACACACAGAAACACACACACACGCACAAACACACCAAAAACTGAAACACAAGTGTCACTGCAGAACACTGCTTCGGAGGAATTTGCGAGATCACGCGTGCTTATCTCAGGTTGAGGGGAACACTGTACCTCCATGCTTTTGTTTCGTTTAATTTTGTTTGGTTTAGTTGACCATTCGAGGCAACACAGTCCCGAGAATAACACAAAACATTTGACGCAATGTTTGTCTAAAATGATTGATCCGATGAAAAATTTAATAAACCCACAAGACAGAATTCGCCAGTCACTCACAAGTCAAAGTCAATTTCCTATTCAGTGCCAGCGAATAGGAAATTGACTTTCTGGACAAAGTGAGGGCTCCCAAGGCGTATGACTGCAGCTCATTTGGATGTAAAACCTCGAACAAACATTATGTGAGTCCACAAAAGCAGTCTTCATTTCATTCTCAAAGACATTTTTTTGTCTTTTGACCAATTTTGTGCTCGTCTGTAGCGTCTTTCCTCTAAAGTTTTTCACCTCGGGTTTATTCTATTTATTAATGGTGGATTAATCCTTCATGTCTGCATGCTTGCACCCCTCACCCCTTGCAGTTCTATAGTGACGCCATTGGTTTTCCCTCCTGCAGTGTCATGGTAAAACGGGCACGTGATGGAATGACGGATTCAATTGGTATTTCTATTGAAAATGCAAATGCAGGTGATAAAGAAAAACAATTATTTTTTCTGTTTCCCAAACTGTCTGCCGTTCTTTTTATTCCCCCTCTTTACCTCATTTTTCCTTTCTTCCACGCCC